>NC_090172.1:70664905-70945429 GCF_024679245.1 Pseudorasbora parva | reverse complement strand
CCCTAACCCTAACCCTAACCCTAACCCTAACCCTAACCCTAACCCTAACCCTAACCCTAACCCTAACCCTAACCCTAACCCTAACCCTAACCCTAACCCTAACCCTAACCCTAACCCTAACCCTAACCCTATACCCTAACCCTAACCCTAACCCTAACCCTAACCCTAACCCTAACCCTAACCCTAACCCTAACCCTAACCCTAACCCTAACCCTAACCCTAACCCTAACCCTAACCCTAACCCTAACCCTAACCCTAACCCTAACCCTAACCCTAACCCTAACCCTAACCCTAACCCTAACCCTAACCCTAACCCTAACCCTAACCCTAACCCTAACCCTAACCCTAACCCTAACCCTAACCCTAACCCTAACCCTAACCCTAACCCTAACCCTAACCCTAACCCTAACCCTAACCCTAACCCTAACCCTAACCCTAACCCTAACCCTAACCCTAACCCTAACCCTAACCCTAACCCTAACCCTAACCCTAACCCTAACCCTAACCCTAACCCTAACCCTAACCCTAACCCTAACCCTAACCCTAACCCTAACCCTAACCCTAACCCTAACCCTAACCCTAACCCTAACCCTAACCCTAACCCTAACCCTAACCCTAACCCTAACCCTAACCCTAACCCTAACCCTAACCCTAACCCTAACCCTAACCCTAACCCTAACCCTAACCCTAACCCTAACCCTAACCCTAACCCTAACCCTAACCCTAACCCTAACCCTAACCCTAACCCTAACCCTAACCCTAACCCTAACCCTAACCCTAACCCTAACCCTAACCCTAACCCTAACCCTAACCCTAACCCTAACCCTAACCCTAACCCTAACCCTAACCCTAACCCTAACCCTAACCCTAACCCTAACCCTAACCCTAACCCTAACCCTAACCCTAACCCTAACCCTAACCCTAACCCTAACCCTAACCCTAACCCTAACCCTAACCCTAACCCTAACCCTAACCCTAACCCTAACCCTAACCCTAACCCTAACCCTAACCCTAACCCTAACCCTAACCCTAACCCTAACCCTAACCCTAACCCTAACCCTAACCCTAACCCTAACCCTAACCCTAACCCTAACCCTAACCCTAACCCTAACCCTAACCCTAACCCTAACCCTAACCCTAACCCTAACCCTAACCCTAACCCTAACCCTAACCCTAACCCTAACCCTAACCCTAACCCTAACCCTAACCCTAACCCTAACCCTAACCCTAACCCTAACCCTAACCCTAACCCTAACCCTAACCCTAACCCTAACCCTAACCCTAACCCTAACCCTAACCCTAACCCTAACCCTAACCCTAACCCTAACCCTAACCCTAACCCTAACCCTAACCCTAACCCTAACCCTAACCCTAACCCTAACCCTAACCCTAACCCTAACCCTAACCCTAACCCTAACCCTAACCCTAACCCTAACCCTAACCCTAACCCTAACCCTAACCCTAACCCTAACCCTAACCCTAACCCTAACCCTAACCCTAACCCTAACCCTAACCCTAACCCTAACCCTAACCCTAACCCTAACCCTAACCCTAACCCTAACCCTAACCCTAACCCTAACCCTAACCCTAACCCTAACCCTAACCCTAACCCTAACCCTAACCCTAACCCTAACCCTAACCCTAACCCTAACCCTAACCCTAACCCTAACCCTAACCCTAACCCTAACCCTAACCCTAACCCTAACCCTAACCCTAACCCTAACCCTAACCCTAACCCTAACCCTAACCCTAACCCTAACCCTAACCCTAACCCTAACCCTAACCCTAACCCTAACCCTAACCCTAACCCTAACCCTAACCCTAACCCTAACCCTAACCCTAACCCTAACCCTAACCCTAACCCTAACCCTAACCCTAACCCTAACCCTAACCCTAACCCTAACCCTAACCCTAACCCTAACCCTAACCCTAACCCTAACCCTAACCCTAACCCTAACCCTAACCCTAACCCTAACCCTAACCCTAACCCTAACCCTAACCCTAACCCTAACCCTAACCCTAACCCTAACCCTAACCCTAACCCTAACCCTAACCCTAACCCTAACCCTAACCCTAACCCTAACCCTAACCCTAACCCTAACCCTAACCCTAACCCTAACCCTAACCCTAACCCTAACCCTAACCCTAACCCTAACCCTAACCCTAACCCTAACCCTAACCCTAACCCTAACCCTAACCCTAACCCTAACCCTAACCCTAACCCTAACCCTAACCCTAACCCTAACCCTAACCCTAACCCTAACCCTAACCCTAACCCTAACCCTAACCCTAACCCTAACCCTAACCCTAACCCTAACCCTAACCCTAACCCTAACCCTAACCCTAACCCTAACCCTAACCCTAACCCTAACCCTAACCCTAACCCTAACCCTAACCCTAACCCTAACCCTAACCCTAACCCTAACCCTAACCCTAACCCTAACCCTAACCCTAACCCTAACCCTAACCCTAACCCTAACCCTAACCCTAACCCTAACCCTAACCCTAACCCTAACCCTAACCCTAACCCTAACCCTAACCCTAACCCTAACCCTAACCCTAACCCTAACCCTAACCCTAACCCTAACCCTAACCCTAACCCTAACCCTAACCCTAACCCTAACCCTAACCCTAACCCTAACCCTAACCCTAACCCTAACCCTAACCCTAACCCTAACCCTAACCCTAACCCTAACCCTAACCCTAACCCTAACCCTAACCCTAACCCTAACCCTAACCCTAACCCTAACCCTAACCCTAACCCTAACCCTAACCCTAACCCTAACCCTAACCCTAACCCTAACCCTAACCCTAACCCTAACCCTAACCCTAACCCTAACCCTAACCCTAACCCTAACCCTAACCCTAACCCTAACCCTAACCCTAACCCTAACCCTAACCCTAACCCTAACCCTAACCCTAACCCTAACCCTAACCCTAACCCTAACCCTAACCCTAACCCTAACCCTAACCCTAACCCTAACCCTAACCCTAACCCTAACCCTAACCCTAACCCTAACCCTAACCCTAACCCTAACCCTAACCCTAACCCTAACCCTAACCCTAACCCTAACCCTAACCCTAACCCTAACCCTAACCCTAACCCTAACCCTAACCCTAACCCTAACCCTAACCCTAACCCTAACCCTAACCCTAACCCTAACCCTAACCCTAACCCTAACCCTAACCCTAACCCTAACCCTAACCCTAACCCTAACCCTAACCCTAACCCTAACCCTAACCCTAACCCTAACCCTAACCCTAACCCTAACCCTAACCCTAACCCTAACCCTAACCCTAACCCTAACCCTAACCCTAACCCTAACCCTAACCCTAACCCTAACCCTAACCCTAACCCTAACCCTAACCCTAACCCTAACCCTAACCCTAACCCTAACCCTAACCCTAACCCTAACCCTAACCCTAACCCTAACCCTAACCCTAACCCTAACCCTAACCCTAACCCTAACCCTAACCCTAACCCTAACCCTAACCCTAACCCTAACCCTAACCCTAACCCTAACCCTAACCCTAACCCTAACCCTAACCCTAACCCTAACCCTAACCCTAACCCTAACCCTAACCCTAACCCTAACCCTAACCCTAACCCTAACCCTAACCCTAACCCTAACCCTAACCCTAACCCTAACCCTAACCCTAACCCTAACCCTAACCCTAACCCTAACCCTAACCCTAACCCTAACCCTAACCCTAACCCTAACCCTAACCCTAACCCTAACCCTAACCCTAACCCTAACCCTAACCCTAACCCTAACCCTAACCCTAACCCTAACCCTAACCCTAACCCTAACCCTAACCCTAACCCTAACCCTAACCCTAACCCTAACCCTAACCCTAACCCTAACCCTAACCCTAACCCTAACCCTAACCCTAACCCTAACCCTAACCCTAACCCTAACCCTAACCCTAACCCTAACCCTAACCCTAACCCTAACCCTAACCCTAACCCTAACCCTAACCCTAACCCTAACCCTAACCCTAACCCTAACCCTAACCCTAACCCTAACCCTAACCCTAACCCTAACCCTAACCCTAACCCTAACCCTAACCCTAACCCTAACCCTAACCCTAACCCTAACCCTAACCCTAACCCTAACCCTAACCCTAACCCTAACCCTAACCCTAACCCTAACCCTAACCCTAACCCTAACCCTAACCCTAACCCTAACCCTAACCCTAACCCTAACCCTAACCCTAACCCTAACCCTAACCCTAACCCTAACCCTAACCCTAACCCTAACCCTAACCCTAACCCTAACCCTAACCCTAACCCTAACCCTAACCCTAACCCTAACCCTAACCCTAACCCTAACCCTAACCCTAACCCTAACCCTAACCCTAACCCTAACCCTAACCCTAACCCTAACCCTAACCCTAACCCTAACCCTAACCCTAACCCTAACCCTAACCCTAACCCTAACCCTAACCCTAACCCTAACCCTAACCCTAACCCTAACCCTAACCCTAACCCTAACCCTAACCCTAACCCTAACCCTAACCCTAACCCTAACCCTAACCCTAACCCTAACCCTAACCCTAACCCTAACCCTAACCCTAACCCTAACCCTAACCCTAACCCTAACCCTAACCCTAACCCTAACCCTAACCCTAACCCTAACCCTAACCCTAACCCTAACCCTAACCCTAACCCTAACCCTAACCCTAACCCTAACCCTAACCCTAACCCTAACCCTAACCCTAACCCTAACCCTAACCCTAACCCTAACCCTAACCCTAACCCTAACCCTAACCCTAACCCTAACCCTAACCCTAACCCTAACCCTAACCCTAACCCTAACCCTAACCCTAACCCTAACCCTAACCCTAACCCTAACCCTAACCCTAACCCTAACCCTAACCCTAACCCTAACCCTAACCCTAACCCTAACCCTAACCCTAACCCTAACCCTAACCCTAACCCTAACCCTAACCCTAACCCTAACCCTAACCCTAACCCTAACCCTAACCCTAACCCTAACCCTAACCCTAACCCTAACCCTAACCCTAACCCTAACCCTAACCCTAACCCTAACCCTAACCCTAACCCTAACCCTAACCCTAACCCTAACCCTAACCCTAACCCTAACCCTAACCCTAACCCTAACCCTAACCCTAACCCTAACCCTAACCCTAACCCTAACCCTAACCCTAACCCTAACCCTAACCCTAACCCTAACCCTAACCCTAACCCTAACCCTAACCCTAACCCTAACCCTAACCCTAACCCTAACCCTAACCCTAACCCTAACCCTAACCCTAACCCTAACCCTAACCCTAACCCTAACCCTAACCCTAACCCTAACCCTAACCCTAACCCTAACCCTAACCCTAACCCTAACCCTAACCCTAACCCTAACCCTAACCCTAACCCTAACCCTAACCCTAACCCTAACCCTAACCCTAACCCTAACCCTAACCCTAACCCTAACCCTAACCCTAACCCTAACCCTAACCCTAACCCTAACCCTAACCCTAACCCTAACCCTAACCCTAACCCTAACCCTAACCCTAACCCTAACCCTAACCCTAACCCTAACCCTAACCCTAACCCTAACCCTAACCCTAACCCTAACCCTAACCCTAACCCTAACCCTAACCCTAACCCTAACCCTAACCCTAACCCTAACCCTAACCCTAACCCTAACCCTAACCCTAACCCTAACCCTAACCCTAACCCTAACCCTAACCCTAACCCTAACCCTAACCCTAACCCTAACCCTAACCCTAACCCTAACCCTAACCCTAACCCTAACCCTAACCCTAACCCTAACCCTAACCCTAACCCTAACCCTAACCCTAACCCTAACCCTAACCCTAACCCTAACCCTAACCCTAACCCTAACCCTAACCCTAACCCTAACCCTAACCCTAACCCTAACCCTAACCCTAACCCTAACCCTAACCCTAACCCTAACCCTAACCCTAACCCTAACCCTAACCCTAACCCTAACCCTAACCCTAACCCTAACCCTAACCCTAACCCTAACCCTAACCCTAACCCTAACCCTAACCCTAACCCTAACCCTAACCCTAACCCTAACCCTAACCCTAACCCTAACCCTAACCCTAACCCTAACCCTAACCCTAACCCTAACCCTAACCCTAACCCTAACCCTAACCCTAACCCTAACCCTAACCCTAACCCTAACCCTAACCCTAACCCTAACCCTAACCCTAACCCTAACCCTAACCCTAACCCTAACCCTAACCCTAACCCTAACCCTAACCCTAACCCTAACCCTAACCCTAACCCTAACCCTAACCCTAACCCTAACCCTAACCCTAACCCTAACCCTAACCCTAACCCTAACCCTAACCCTAACCCTAACCCTAACCCTAACCCTAACCCTAACCCTAACCCTAACCCTAACCCTAACCCTAACCCTAACCCTAACCCTAACCCTAACCCTAACCCTAACCCTAACCCTAACCCTAACCCTAACCCTAACCCTAACCCTAACCCTAACCCTAACCCTAACCCTAACCCTAACCCTAACCCTAACCCTAACCCTAACCCTAACCCTAACCCTAACCCTAACCCTAACCCTAACCCTAACCCTAACCCTAACCCTAACCCTAACCCTAACCCTAACCCTAACCCTAACCCTAACCCTAACCCTAACCCTAACCCTAACCCTAACCCTAACCCTAACCCTAACCCTAACCCTAACCCTAACCCTAACCCTAACCCTAACCCTAACCCTAACCCTAACCCTAACCCTAACCCTAACCCTAACCCTAACCCTAACCCTAACCCTAACCCTAACCCTAACCCTAACCCTAACCCTAACCCTAACCCTAACCCTAACCCTAACCCTAACCCTAACCCTAACCCTAACCCTAACCCTAACCCTAACCCTAACCCTAACCCTAACCCTAACCCTAACCCTAACCCTAACCCTAACCCTAACCCTAACCCTAACCCTAACCCTAACCCTAACCCTAACCCTAACCCTAACCCTAACCCTAACCCTAACCCTAACCCTAACCCTAACCCTAACCCTAACCCTAACCCTAACCCTAACCCTAACCCTAACCCTAACCCTAACCCTAACCCTAACCCTAACCCTAACCCTAACCCTAACCCTAACCCTAACCCTAACCCTAACCCTAACCCTAACCCTAACCCTAACCCTAACCCTAACCCTAACCCTAACCCTAACCCTAACCCTAACCCTAACCCTAACCCTAACCCTAACCCTAACCCTAACCCTAACCCTAACCCTAACCCTAACCCTAACCCTAACCCTAACCCTAACCCTAACCCTAACCCTAACCCTAACCCTAACCCTAACCCTAACCCTAACCCTAACCCTAACCCTAACCCTAACCCTAACCCTAACCCTAACCCTAACCCTAACCCTAACCCTAACCCTAACCCTAACCCTAACCCTAACCCTAACCCTAACCCTAACCCTAACCCTAACCCTAACCCTAACCCTAACCCTAACCCTAACCCTAACCCTAACCCTAACCCTAACCCTAACCCTAACCCTAACCCTAACCCTAACCCTAACCCTAACCCTAACCCTAACCCTAACCCTAACCCTAACCCTAACCCTAACCCTAACCCTAACCCTAACCCTAACCCTAACCCTAACCCTAACCCTAACCCTAACCCTAACCCTAACCCTAACCCTAACCCTAACCCTAACCCTAACCCTAACCCTAACCCTAACCCTAACCCTAACCCTAACCCTAACCCTAACCCTAACCCTAACCCTAACCCTAACCCTAACCCTAACCCTAACCCTAACCCTAACCCTAACCCTAACCCTAACCCTAACCCTAACCCTAACCCTAACCCTAACCCTAACCCTAACCCTAACCCTAACCCTAACCCTAACCCTAACCCTAACCCTAACCCTAACCCTAACCCTAACCCTAACCCTAACCCTAACCCTAACCCTAACCCTAACCCTAACCCTAACCCTAACCCTAACCCTAACCCTAACCCTAACCCTAACCCTAACCCTAACCCTAACCCTAACCCTAACCCTAACCCTAACCCTAACCCTAACCCTAACCCTAACCCTAACCCTAACCCTAACCCTAACCCTAACCCTAACCCTAACCCTAACCCTAACCCTAACCCTAACCCTAACCCTAACCCTAACCCTAACCCTAACCCTAACCCTAACCCTAACCCTAACCCTAACCCTAACCCTAACCCTAACCCTAACCCTAACCCTAACCCTAACCCTAACCCTAACCCTAACCCTAACCCTAACCCTAACCCTAACCCTAACCCTAACCCTAACCCTAACCCTAACCCTAACCCTAACCCTAACCCTAACCCTAACCCTAACCCTAACCCTAACCCTAACCCTAACCCTAACCCTAACCCTAACCCTAACCCTAACCCTAACCCTAACCCTAACCCTAACCCTAACCCTAACCCTAACCCTAACCCTAACCCTAACCCTAACCCTAACCCTAACCCTAACCCTAACCCTAACCCTAACCCTAACCCTAACCCTAACCCTAACCCTAACCCTAACCCTAACCCTAACCCTAACCCTAACCCTAACCCTAACCCTAACCCTAACCCTAACCCTAACCCTAACCCTAACCCTAACCCTAACCCTAACCCTAACCCTAACCCTAACCCTAACCCTAACCCTAACCCTAACCCTAACCCTAACCCTAACCCTAACCCTAACCCTAACCCTAACCCTAACCCTAACCCTAACCCTAACCCTAACCCTAACCCTAACCCTAACCCTAACCCTAACCCTAACCCTAACCCTAACCCTAACCCTAACCCTAACCCTAACCCTAACCCTAACCCTAACCCTAACCCTAACCCTAACCCTAACCCTAACCCTAACCCTAACCCTAACCCTAACCCTAACCCTAACCCTAACCCTAACCCTAACCCTAACCCTAACCCTAACCCTAACCCTAACCCTAACCCTAACCCTAACCCTAACCCTAACCCTAACCCTAACCCTAACCCTAACCCTAACCCTAACCCTAACCCTAACCCTAACCCTAACCCTAACCCTAACCCTAACCCTAACCCTAACCCTAACCCTAACCCTAACCCTAACCCTAACCCTAACCCTAACCCTAACCCTAACCCTAACCCTAACCCTAACCCTAACCCTAACCCTAACCCTAACCCTAACCCTAACCCTAACCCTAACCCTAACCCTAACCCTAACCCTAACCCTAACCCTAACCCTAACCCTAACCCTAACCCTAACCCTAACCCTAACCCTAACCCTAACCCTAACCCTAACCCTAACCCTAACCCTAACCCTAACCCTAACCCTAACCCTAACCCTAACCCTAACCCTAACCCTAACCCTAACCCTAACCCTAACCCTAACCCTAACCCTAACCCTAACCCTAACCCTAACCCTAACCCTAACCCTAACCCTAACCCTAACCCTAACCCTAACCCTAACCCTAACCCTAACCCTAACCCTAACCCTAACCCTAACCCTAACCCTAACCCTAACCCTAACCCTAACCCTAACCCTAACCCTAACCCTAACCCTAACCCTAACCCTAACCCTAACCCTAACCCTAACCCTAACCCTAACCCTAACCCTAACCCTAACCCTAACCCTAACCCTAACCCTAACCCTAACCCTAACCCTAACCCTAACCCTAACCCTAACCCTAACCCTAACCCTAACCCTAACCCTAACCCTAACCCTAACCCTAACCCTAACCCTAACCCTAACCCTAACCCTAACCCTAACCCTAACCCTAACCCTAACCCTAACCCTAACCCTAACCCTAACCCTAACCCTAACCCTAACCCTAACCCTAACCCTAACCCTAACCCTAACCCTAACCCTAACCCTAACCCTAACCCTAACCCTAACCCTAACCCTAACCCTAACCCTAACCCTAACCCTAACCCTAACCCTAACCCTAACCCTAACCCTAACCCTAACCCTAACCCTAACCCTAACCCTAACCCTAACCCTAACCCTAACCCTAACCCTAACCCTAACCCTAACCCTAACCCTAACCCTAACCCTAACCCTAACCCTAACCCTAACCCTAACCCTAACCCTAACCCTAACCCTAACCCTAACCCTAACCCTAACCCTAACCCTAACCCTAACCCTAACCCTAACCCTAACCCTAACCCTAACCCTAACCCTAACCCTAACCCTAACCCTAACCCTAACCCTAACCCTAACCCTAACCCTAACCCTAACCCTAACCCTAACCCTAACCCTAACCCTAACCCTAACCCTAACCCTAACCCTAACCCTAACCCTAACCCTAACCCTAACCCTAACCCTAACCCTAACCCTAACCCTAACCCTAACCCTAACCCTAACCCTAACCCTAACCCTAACCCTAACCCTAACCCTAACCCTAACCCTAACCCTAACCCTAACCCTAACCCTAACCCTAACCCTAACCCTAACCCTAACCCTAACCCTAACCCTAACCCTAACCCTAACCCTAACCCTAACCCTAACCCTAACCCTAACCCTAACCCTAACCCTAACCCTAACCCTAACCCTAACCCTAACCCTAACCCTAACCCTAACCCTAACCCTAACCCTAACCCTAACCCTAACCCTAACCCTAACCCTAACCCTAACCCTAACCCTAACCCTAACCCTAACCCTAACCCTAACCCTAACCCTAACCCTAACCCTAACCCTAACCCTAACCCTAACCCTAACCCTAACCCTAACCCTAACCCTAACCCTAACCCTAACCCTAACCCTAACCCTAACCCTAACCCTAACCCTAACCCTAACCCTAACCCTAACCCTAACCCTAACCCTAACCCTAACCCTAACCCTAACCCTAACCCTAACCCTAACCCTAACCCTAACCCTAACCCTAACCCTAACCCTAACCCTAACCCTAACCCTAACCCTAACCCTAACCCTAACCCTAACCCTAACCCTAACCCTAACCCTAACCCTAACCCTAACCCTAACCCTAACCCTAACCCTAACCCTAACCCTAACCCTAACCCTAACCCTAACCCTAACCCTAACCCTAACCCTAACCCTAACCCTAACCCTAACCCTAACCCTAACCCTAACCCTAACCCTAACCCTAACCCTAACCCTAACCCTAACCCTAACCCTAACCCTAACCCTAACCCTAACCCTAACCCTAACCCTAACCCTAACCCTAACCCTAACCCTAACCCTAACCCTAACCCTAACCCTAACCCTAACCCTAACCCTAACCCTAACCCTAACCCTAACCCTAACCCTAACCCTAACCCTAACCCTAACCCTAACCCTAACCCTAACCCTAACCCTAACCCTAACCCTAACCCTAACCCTAACCCTAACCCTAACCCTAACCCTAACCCTAACCCTAACCCTAACCCTAACCCTAACCCTAACCCTAACCCTAACCCTAACCCTAACCCTAACCCTAACCCTAACCCTAACCCTAACCCTAACCCTAACCCTAACCCTAACCCTAACCCTAACCCTAACCCTAACCCTAACCCTAACCCTAACCCTAACCCTAACCCTAACCCTAACCCTAACCCTAACCCTAACCCTAACCCTAACCCTAACCCTAACCCTAACCCTAACCCTAACCCTAACCCTAACCCTAACCCTAACCCTAACCCTAACCCTAACCCTAACCCTAACCCTAACCCTAACCCTAACCCTAACCCTAACCCTAACCCTAACCCTAACCCTAACCCTAACCCTAACCCTAACCCTAACCCTAACCCTAACCCTAACCCTAACCCTAACCCTAACCCTAACCCTAACCCTAACCCTAACCCTAACCCTAACCCTAACCCTAACCCTAACCCTAACCCTAACCCTAACCCTAACCCTAACCCTAACCCTAACCCTAACCCTAACCCTAACCCTAACCCTAACCCTAACCCTAACCCTAACCCTAACCCTAACCCTAACCCTAACCCTAACCCTAACCCTAACCCTAACCCTAACCCTAACCCTAACCCTAACCCTAACCCTAACCCTAACCCTAACCCTAACCCTAACCCTAACCCTAACCCTAACCCTAACCCTAACCCTAACCCTAACCCTAACCTAACCCTAACCCTAACCCTAACCCTAACCCTAACCCTCCTACCCCTCCTACCCCTCCTACCCCTCCTACCCCTCCTACCCCTCCTACCCCTCCTACCCCTCCTACCCCTCCTACCCCTCCTACCCCTCCTACCCCTCCTACCCCTCCTACCCCTCCTACCCCTCCTACCCCTCCTACCCCTCCTACCCCTCCTACCCCTCCTACCCCTCCTACCCCTCCTACCCCTCCTACCCCTCCTACCCCTCCTACCCCTCCTACCCCTCCTACCCCTCCTACCCCTCCTACCCCTCCTACCCCTCCTACCCCTCCTACCCCTCCTACCCCTCCTACCCCTCCTACCCACCGCCTGCAACAAAAAAAATTTAAAAAACAACATTTACAAATGTATATTTTTATTTAATTTTCAGAACAAATGCTTAGATACAATTACACATGCATAAATCAACAGCATAAAAACAAAATTGCAGTGAAGACTTGGTTGGTAGACATGGGGAAGAAACAACTGCATTGGAGCCAGAGTACAGGAAGCAAGAAGCCAGAGGTAGAGCTGCTATGACATAGGCAAAATCACATGCCTATGAAGGACTGGCTGTCTTTGGCAAAGGGAGTGGGTGAGGGCAGAAACCACTGATGACCTAAAGCTGGGCATAAACCAGTGGTAATGCAGGAGATTAAGAGGTGGGCAGAACAGTTATAAATGCAAGGAGTATAAAAGGAAATGTACAAAGGATACATAGAAAATTTGAAAGGGACATAAGTTTAGGTTTAGTCTGTTTGCCAAATTCATTATGCGAATCACGAATATGACTTCCAAACCCGATCGGTTGGGTCGAGGTTAACAACAACCTCCAACAGTGCTGTTGACCTACAGGACACTGGTGGAAATTGGGCTACTGATAGTCAAAGAAGGAGAGAAGGAGAGTATGTTAGAGGAGGAAGGTGTGTCAGTGGGCAGAGAGAGAGAGAGAAGAGGAAAGGCAGGTGTTTAGGACTGAAAGTAGGGACATTGAATGTTGGTACAATGGCAGGATAAGGCAGAGAACTGGTAGATATGATGCAGAGGAGGAAAGTTGACATTCTGTGTGTCCAGGAGACCAGGTGGAAAGGGAGCAAGGCTAAAAGCATTGGTGCAGCGTTTAAACTGTTTTATAATGGTGTGGACAGGCAGAAACATGGAGTTGGAGTGTGGAGTCTGGAGGTAAAGAGAGTGTCAGATAGGTAGAATGAGGCTGAAGCTGGCTATTGAAGGTGCGATGCTGAATGTTGTTATGCATGGTGGCTACACAAGTAAGTTGTAAGCAAGATGAGAGACAGATTCTGGAGCGAGTTGGAGGAAGTGATGCAGACTGTTCCCAGAGATAAGAGGGTAGTGATAGGGGCAGATTTGAATAGACATGTTGGGGAAGGGAATAGTGGGGACGAGGAAGTGATGGGCAGGTTTGGTCTTCAGGAAAGGAATCCAGAAGGACAGAGGTTGGTAGACTTTGCTAAAAGTATAGAGATGGCTGTGGTGGACACATAAGAGGCAGGAACACAGGGTGACATATAAGAGTGGTGGCAGAAGCACACAAGTGGACTATATTTTATGTAGACGCTGTAATCTAGTGGTAGGTGAGAGTGTAGCTAGACAGCATAGGATGGTGGTGTGGGTAAGGGTTAGGAAAAGGAAGAGTGCTGTGTGGTTTTCAGGGAGGAGTTTAGGTTTAGACAAGCTTTAGGTGGTCAAGAAGGGATTCCAGAGGACTGGACCTCTACAGCCACAGTGATCAGGGAGACGGGTAGAAAGGTGCCAGGTGTGTCATCTGGAAGGAGGAAAGAAGACAGAGACTTGGTGGTGGAATGAGGAAGTCCATGAGAGTATCCAGAGGAAGAGGCTGGCTAGGAAGAAGTGGGAAAGTGACAGGATGGAGGAAAGTAGACAGGAATATAGGGTGATGCAGCGTGAGGTTAAGATAGATGTGGCAAAGGCCAAACAGAAAGTGCATGAGGACACGTATGCAAAGTTAGATAGTAAAGAAGGTGAGAGGGATGTGTATTGGTTGGCGAGGCAGAGGGATAGAGATGGAAAGGATGTGCAGCAGGTTAGAGTGATTAAAGATTGAGATGAAAATGTGTTGCCAGGTGACAGGAGGGTGAGGGAAAGATGGAAGGAGTACTTTGAGGAACTGATGAATGAGGAAAATGACAGAGAAAAGAGTTGTAAAGGCAAATATTGTTGACCAGGAAATAGAAAGTATTAGCAAGGGTGAAATTAGGAGAGCTATAAAGAGAATGAAGTGAGCAAGGTTCAGGGGAGAAGTCGACATTTGTGACAAGCAGTATGGTTTCATGCCAAGAAAGAGCACGACAGATGCATTATTTGCTTTGAGAATGTTAATGGAGAAGTACAGAGGGTCAGAAAGAGCTCCATTGTGTCTTTGTAGATTTAGAGAAAGCATATGACAGAGTGCCAAAAGAGGAGCTGTGGTATTGCAGGAGGAGGTCTGGAGTGGCGGAGAAGTATGATAGAGTGGTGCAGGATATGTATGAGAGCAGTAGGACGGGGGTAAGGTGTGCCATAGGTGAGACAGAGGACTTCACGGTAAAGGTGGGACTGCATCAAGGATCGGCTCTGAGCCCCTTCTTGTTTGCGGTGGTTTTGGACAGGCTGACAGGAGAGGGCAGACAGGAATCTGCATGGACTATGATGTTTGCGGATGACATTGTGATCTGTAGTGAGAGCTGGGAGTAGGTGGAGGAAAGTCTAGAGAGGTGGAGGTTTGCATTGGCGAGAAAAGGAAAGAAGGTTAGTCGCAGCAAGACAGAATACATGTGTGTGTGAATGAGAGAGAACCAAGTGGCACAGTGAGGTCAGGGAGAAGAGGTAAAGAAGGTACATGCTTTTAAGTACTTAGGGTCAACAGTCCAGAGCAATGGGGAGTGTGGAAAAGAGGTGAAGAAGCCTGTGCAGGCAGGTTGGAATGGGTGGAGAAAAGTGTCAGGTCTGTTGTGAAAAAAAGAGTCCCAGCAAGAATGAAAGGAAAGGTGTACAGGACAGTAATGAGACCAGCGATGTCGTATGGTTTGGAGAGTTGCACTGAGGAAAAGACAGGAGGAAGAGCTAGAGGTAGCAGAGCTGAAGATGCTGAGGTTCTCTTTGGGTGTGACGAGGATGGATAGGATCAGGACTGAGTACATCAGAGACAAAGTTAGAGATGCCAGGCTGAGATGGTTTGGACATGTTCAGAGGAGTGAGAGTGAATATATTGGAAAAAGCATGAAGGTAGTCAGTCTGAGAGAAGAGGATAGGACTAGATAGAGGCAGATGATTCGCTATGGCAACGCCTGAAGGGAACAGCAGAAAGAAGAAGATAAAGCATATCCTCACTAACTAAAACAGATAAAGTCTCAAACACAAGAAAGCACAGCTGGAAGGCAGAAAACATTTGTACATTGGCTGAACCATCATAAAGATCAACCACAACCATGTCCAACCATCATAAACCTGCAGAAACATAAAGGGCAACAAACAAAAAACACCTAGAACATTAGCCCCTTTAACACAGACAACCTTTAATGGTAAATTACTGGAAACAGATCATGTGTGAACAGGACCTTTTCAAAAATACAGGTAAACTGGCTCTGACTATTTAACAGTTTTAGAAGTTGTAACATTACTAGTAAATTGCTGGTATGTGCTCTTTGTGAACATGGAACGAAGATTAAGGGTATTTTCATGTATAAAGTCAGAACATGATAATTGAAGAATTCTGCTTTGGACCAATCATAAGTTATGGAAATTATGCCGCACTGTTTACAGTTACCTTTTTAATTTGTAAAGCTGTGAGTGAGGGGCATAATGAAGGAAGACAATGGTGCGGCGTTTAAAGATCATGTCCGATGACATATCACAAGCGTTACCAGTATTTTGCTGCTGTTGTGTAAATGGTATCTTATGGTAAAAAGCCAGAAAGCCGTTGTTTGTTGGAACACCATAAGTATATTTACTGGTAAAGTCATTAGGCTATTAAAATGTACAAAATATAAGAAGAGACAATGTAAATACAAAAAGTAGCAATAAGAAACTCAAGAGTAAAAAGGGAAACTCCAATAGAAAGGACCATGAAAAGACAGCCATCATAAAGTGTTCATAAATCAAATGAGTATAAAAGGCATAATAAAAAGCCTAAATTGCAAAATATACAATATGCATAAAGACTAAGGGCACAAGAGTATAAATAAATGAAACAAACCATTAAAAAAAAAAAGTTGCAATGAAAAAAGCAAGGCAAAAATCATGACAAGCTTTAAAAATGTAATGGTGCATACAAGAGGACACAAGGCATAAATACAAAAAGGGCCACAGGCGCATAAACACAAGTAGATAATAGTTGCATAAATGTATAGAAAAGAGCCTTATTACAAATGTAAATTTACCCACTTTGAAACCATTTTGAGAAGAACCATGCAACCATCCCTAAAGCTTTAGTACACACATTGATAAACACATCTCTGCTCCCCAATTCTCCCCGAGTGCGGGATACCCCTATATATTGGAGCTGAAGTGGCGTTGGATATGCAGCAGCAGATGAATGACTGCACCCGGTTCTGCTGCTTTGAAGGATGGCCAAACTTTCCACCATAAAGCTGGTGGCGAACATTGCTCAACAAGTAAAGAAACAAGTTGCACATACGAGTTAAATCGGTAGACAACTAAAGTTCTTCACATTTCCAGAAGGTCAAAGCAAATAAAAGTTCCCAAATAACACAACTGGCCATTTTAAAAGAGGAATTAATTTTCTGCATTTCTTTGTTTATTTTACATTTATAAATATTAAAACAGACCAAGTAAAACATCAGGTACAAATACAAATGGGCAAAAAGGGTTAGTCAATGGAGTCAATGGAGACAGCATCAAGAAAATAAAAATATATTTTTTTAAAATAGCGTATTTGCTCAAATGCACGGAGCATAAGTAAAGGACATTCAATCAAATTACAAATGGGGTTTAAAAAAAAAGTCTTAAATGGGAAAAATATATATTGGCAGACTAAAAAAAACTACTATAAAATAAGAAAATACAAATAAGAAGAATATTGTAAGAAAATACAACAACAAAATCAACCAAGTCTTAATTGGATACCAGAGGTGAGGACAAACACAAAGAGCAACACCGACCCTTTTATACGGGCGGTGTTAAGACAAATAACTTATGCAGTCAAAGATATGTTTTTAAAGCTGTATGAAAAGGAACATTGGCGTGTTTGTGCAGACTCCCTCTCAACAGTTACGCTGGAACAAGTGTGCTGAGGTGGAGATACGGTTCTGAACGCCAGTGTCATGGCATTCATTCATTCTGAGAATAACTGACCCAGTCAAATAACATCAGGTGTGATAAAGAGGTGTGAGTTTGGTAGATTGAGGAACAGACAGGTCTACGTTCAAGAATCATCTTCAGTGTTTTAGTGGCACAGCTAGAAGGCCAGCCATTAAGACATTTAAACTTCACAGATGTAATGCAGAGGGGAATGGGTTAGTTTGAGGGCCAGGGGTAGAGTGATGAGACTGGACTAACCCTAGATAGATGGACATTTTAAGCGAGGAATTAAATGCATGTTCTGCATTTCTTTTATATTTATAAATATTAAAACACACCAAGGAAAACAGACATACATACAAATGCACAAAAAGCCATAGAAAATGAAGGAATAAAAATAAAAGTAGTACACAATACAAAAGGCATTAAAAAATACATACAAAAGCCAGTCAGAGAGAAAGAAACGTGCATAAAAAAACTACAGAATAAGGACAGAAATTATTCATATATATATATATCACAAAATACAGCAGAGATCAGTAAGTTCATACTTTAAAGCAAAGGGTTACCAGTAAACACAGGAATGGGCTTTAAAATAGTAAAGTCAATAAAGACAAGTCATAAAAACTTTTTTTGAAATACCATATTTTCTAATAAATGAAAGGAGCATAAATAAAATGACATTAAATTACAAAGTGTAAAAAATTTATTGAATATGGAAAAAAATATTGCCAGACAAAAAGTGCTAGAAATGAAAAAGAAACAAAAAGAAATGCAGAAAATACAAAAACAACAAAATCAAACAAGTCTTAACTGGATACCGGAGGTGAAGACAAACACAGAGCAACCCTTTCATAGGGACGGTGTTAAGACACATTAATCACTGCAGTCAGAGATATGTTTTAAAGCTGCATGGGAAGATTTTACACAAGTTGCCAAAATAGCTTACAATTTACCTTTTATGGAACTAACTCCGTCATTAATTCCTCTCCCTCACGTCATTCCAAACACACAAGCTAAATAAATCTCAGGCAAACAAATGCACAAAGTGTAACGGATATCCACTGGAGGAGAGTTGCTGAACCCAAGGGCAGTCTAATTTTAAATATGAAGAGAACGAGAACGAGAACGAGAACGAGAACGAGAACGAGAACGAGAACGAGAACGAGAACTTGAGTTGAAACATGAACAGACACTCACCAAGAGCAGGTCACATCTAACAAGAGCAGAGCATCTAACAACACTAAAGTAGGGCTTAAAGAGGGCTTAAATACACAAGGACTAATGACTAAACCAGACACACCTGTGAACAATGAACAAAACAATGAACCAATGAGAACAGAGAACACAAGAGATAGGGAAGCACATGACACAATCTCATGACGGCATGGGAACCACATGACAAACCAGGAAACATGACTGAGATCAACTTCAAAATAAAAGACATGAAATGAACAGGAAACATGACTGAGATCAACTTCAAAATAAAAGACAAGAAACGAATAGGAAACAAGACGGAGATCAACTTCAAAATAAAAGACAAGAAACGAACAGAAAACATGACTGAGATCAACTTCAAAATAAAAGACAAGAAACGAACAGGAAACATGACGGAGATCAACTTCAAAATAAAAGACATGAAATGAACAGGAAACATGACTGAGATCAACTTCAAAATAAAAGACAAGAAACGAATAGGAAACATGACGGAGATCAACTTCAAAATAAAAGACAAGAAACGAACAGGAAACATGACTGAGATCAACTTCAAAATAAAAGACAAGAAACGAATAGGAAACATGACGGAGATCAACTTCAAAATAAAAGACAAGAAACGAATAGGAAACATGACGGAGATCAACTTCAAAATAAAAGACAAGAAACGAACAGAAAACATGACTGAGATCAACTTCAAAATAAAAGACAAGAAACGAATAGGAAACATGACGGAGATCAACTTCAAAATAAAAGACATGAAATGAACAGGAAACATGACTGAGATCAACTTCAAAATAAAAGACAAGAAACGAATAGGAAACATGACGGAGATCAACTTCAAAATAAAAGACAAGAAACGAACAGGAAACATGACTGAGATCAACTTCAAAATAAAAGACAAGAAACGAATAGGAAACATGATGGAGATCAACTTCAAAATAAAAGACAAGAAACGAATAGGAAACATGACGGAGATCAACTTCAAAATAAAAGACAAGAAACGAACAGGAAACATGACTGAGATCAACTTCAAAATAAAAGACATGAAACGAACAGGAAACATGACTGAGATCAACTTCAAAATAAAAGACATGAAACGAACAGAAAACATGACGGAGATCAACTTCAAAATAAAAGACATGAAACAAACAGGAAACATGACGGAGATCAACTTCAAAATAAAAGACATGAAACGAACAGGAAACATGACTGAGATCAACTTCAAAATAAAAGACATGAAATGAACAGGAAACATGACTGAGATCAACTTCAAAATAAAAGACAAGAAACGAATAGGAAACAAGACGGAGATCAACTTCAAAATAAAAGACAAGAAACGAATAGGAAACATGACGGAGATCAACTTCAAAATAAAAGACAAGAAACGAATAGGAAACATGACGGAGATCAACTTCAAAATAAAAGACATGAAACGAACAGGAAACATGACTGAGATCAACTTCAAAATAAAAGACATGAAATGAACAGGAAACATGACTGAGATCAACTTCAAAATAAAAGACATGAAATGAACAGGAAACATGACTGAGATCAACTTCAAAATAAAAGACAAGAAACGAATAGGAAACATGACGGAGATCAACTTCAAAATAAAAGACATGAAACGAACAGGAAACAAAACCAAAACACACAAAGGCAGAATTAAATTATAAAATTATACAAAAGTCAGAGTCAGATATATATATTGGTATATATATAATGCAGCTTTGGCAAGTCAATGGGGACAAAGAACATTGGCTAATAAAAGACAAAAAGCGTAAATATAATCAACAATAATTAAAACTACAAGCCGGACCAAAAAAATTGGGATTAACAAAAAAAGTGTAATTTTTGTATTTGTTACATTTTTTGGTCCGTCTAAGACGAGTCTGAGAGAGGAATACAAGAGATGAAGACATGAAGACAGAAGCAAACACTTATATGGGTGTGATGTCACAGGCCTTATAATACTCCAGGGAGAAAATGCAGATGAGCTCATCAAGAAAAACCCTGTCAGTTTTATCTTCAGAAATGTCAGCATATTCCACATCAGATACAGAGCCGTGGAACTGCCGGTGTTGGTTATTAAAAAGGGTTCAGGATAGCGATCAGTATCTGAGCAGCATTAAAAGCTACTCGAGGTGTGGCGATATACCGGCATTGGCGATAACCGTGATATTCAAAGCACCAAATATGGACATCATGTTAATTTAACACGGCAATGGATGCAGTGATTGACTGTAAAATGGAGGCAATGAGGACAGGTTTGTTAGAATGCCTGTCCTAACACCTCATCCATGAGGACACACCATGGCCAAGTTCCCCACTCCCTCACCTCTCTCAGGACACTTGCAATCCTAAGGCAGAGAAAATAAACATTACTCTTCCCCTTCACTACTTGGGTTGAGATCTGGTGACAGTGGGGGCGATTTTAGTACAGTGAATCAATCAATCAATCAATCAACTTTATTTATATAGCGCTTTTACAATCACGATTGTGTCAAAGCAGCTTCACAGTGTCAAACAGGGTAATATTGCGACAAAATTAGATTTGGCTGTACAGCCGTACTGGAGAAAACAGTAATGTTATTAGCTTAGTTTAATTTATCATATAGCAACAATGTTGGCAGATCAGTATTTAAGTTTATAGAATTAAATAAGACCTAATTCATAAATTTTATTTGTATAATAAGTTGAATAACTTTAATCATATTTTTAGTGTCCCCAACTGAGCAAGCCAAGCCAAAGGCGACAGTGGCAAGGAACCAAAACTCCATCAGGGCATGATGGAGAAAAATAAACCTTGGGAGAAACCAGACTCAGTTCTCCTCTGGCCTATTAACACACCGTGTAAGATTATTATTCTGGCAACCTTACAGGTCAGAAATCATATTAGATTGGAATATTCAAAATTTCAGGGTATAACGGAAGAGACAGATTTATTTGGAAATAAATGATGGGATGGTGCGTCGATTACACAAGAGTATGAATACATGAAAGATCGGAATTACTGCGCCGAAGACGGGCTTTGAGCATGTCGTGCCAGTGAGGCAAATTCGGAGGAGACACCATTTGACACGGCTCAGCAGACACTCCAGGATGAGCTGGTCATGTCCAGGCAGGTCCACCATCCGATCCGGACAGGGCCCAGATCCGGGATAAACCTCGGAATAAACAGAGAGACAACATTAGTGTAGATGCCACTCTTTTTATGATGTAACGAGTACATCAGGTGTTATGGGAAGTGTTCCCGGTTCCGGCTGACCTAGTTAATGCAGCCTAACAATCAGTCAGTTGATCTGAATAATGAGAGTTAATAATGTTCTGTGTGTATGCCATAGTAAAGAGATGTGTTTTTAGTCTAGATTTAAGCTGACAGAGTGTGTCTGCTTCCCGAACAATGCTAGGAAGACTATTCCAGAGTTTAGGAGCTAAATAGGAAAATGATCGACCGCCTGCAGTTGATTTAGATATTCTAGGTATGATCAACTGGACAGAGTTTTGAGACCGCAATAGACGTGATGGAGTATAATGCGTTAAGAGCTCGCTTAAGTACCGGGGAGCTAAACGATTTAGTGCTTTGTAAGTAATAAGCAAGATTTTAAAATGTCTGCGATGTTTAATAGGGAGCCAGTGCAATGTTGACAGAACTGGACTAATATGATCATACTTCCTGGTTCTAGTAAGAACTCGAGCTGCTGCATTTTGGACTAGCTGGAGTTTGTTTATTAAGCGAGCAGGGCAACCACCCAGTAGAGCATTACAATAATCTAGCCTTGAGCTCATGAACGCATCGACTAACTGTTCAGCATTTTGCATTGAAAGCATGTGCCGTAATTTAGATATATTTTTAAGATGATAAAATGCGGTTTTACAGATGCTAGAAACGTGGCTTTCAAATGAATGATTGGTATCAAAGAGCACACCCAGGTTCCTCACTGACGACGAGGGCTTGACAGAGCACTCATCAAGTGTTAGACAGTATTCTCGGTTACTACTTGTGGAGCTTTTCTGTCCAATAATTAAAAATTCAGTTTTATCTGAATTAAGTTGCAGGAAATTACTATTCATCCAATTTTTTATATCAGCTATGCATTCTGTTAATCTTGTGAATTGGTAGGTTTCATCAGGGCGTGAGGAAATATAGAGCTGAGTATCGTCAGCATAACAATGAAAACTAACGCCATGTTTCCTAATGATATCTCCCAGTGGTAGCATATACAGGGTGAAAAGCAACGGTCCTAACACTGAGCCTTGCGGTACTCCATACTGAACTTGTGATTGGTGTGACATCTCTTCATTTACTGCTACAAACTGATAACGGTCAGATAAGTACGATTTAAACCATGCCAAAGCAGTTCCACTAATGCCAACATAATTTTCGATTCTATTCAGAAGAATATTGTGATCGATAGTATCGAATGCAGCGCTAAGATCGAGTAACACTAATAGAGAGATACAACCACGATCAGATGATGAGAGTAAATCATTTGTAACTCTAATTAGAGCAGTCTCAGTACTATGATACGGTCTAAATCCTGACTGGAAATCCTCACATATACCATTTCTTTCTAAGAAGGAACATAATTGTGAAGACACGGCCTTTTCTAGTATTTTTGATAGAAAATGATTTTATGACTATTTATGATAGTGAACTCATTGTCATGTTCAAGAAACCAATTTGAAATTATTCAATCTTTGTGAGGTGGTGCATTATCCTGCTGGAAGGTTTTATTGGTCATAAAGGGATGGACATGGTCAGAAACAATGCTCAGGTAGGCCGTGGCATTTAAACGATGCCCAATTGGCACTAAGGGGCCTAAAGTGTGCCAGGAAAACATTCCCCACACCATTACACCACCACCACCAGCCTGCACAGTGGTAACAAGGCATGATGGATCCATGTTCTCATTCTGTTTACGCCAAATTCTGACTCTACCATCTGAATGTCTCAACAGAAATCGAGACTCATCAGACCAGGCAACATTTCTCCAGTCTTCAACTGTCCAATTTTGGTGAGCTCGTGCAAATTGTCGTCTCTTTTTCCTATTTGTAGTGGAGATGAGTTGTAACCTTTGGGGCTGTTGTTGCCCCCCCCCCCCAGGTACACTAGGTGAAGTACACTAGGTAATGCACACTAGGTGAAGTACACTAAGTAGTGCACACTAGGTAGTGTGCACTAGGTAGAGTACACTAGGTAGTGTACACTAGGTGAAGCACACTAGGTAGTGTACACTAGGTAGTGTACACTAGGTAGGGTATACTAGGTAGTGTGCACTAGGTAGTGTACACTAGGTAGTGTACACTACCTAGTGTACACTAGGCGAAGTAGACTAGGTGAAGTAGACTAGGTGAAGTACACTAGGTAATGCACACTAAGTAATGTACACTAGGTGAAGTACACTAGGTAGTGCACACTAGGTAGTGTACACTAGGCGAAGTAGACTAGGTAGTGTACACTAGATGAAGTACACTAGGTGGTGCATACTAGGTAGTGCGCACTAGGTAGCGTACACTAGGTAGCGTACACTAGGTAGTGCACACTAGGTAGTGTACACTAGGTAGTGCACACTACATGAAGTACACTAGGTAGTGCAAACTAGGGAGAGTAAACTAGGTGAATTACACTAGTTAGTGCACACTAGGTGGTGCACACTACAAGAAGTACACTAGGTGAAGTACACTAGGTAGTGCACACTACATGAAGTAGACTAGGTAGTGCACACTAGGTGAAGTACACTAGGTGAAGTACACCAGGTGTTGCACACTAGATAATGTAGTACACTCGGTTTTGCACACTAGGTGAAGTACACTACGTGTTGCACACTAGGTGAAGTACACTAGGTGTAGTAGACTAGGTGGTGCACACTACATGAAGAACACTAGGTAGTGCACACTAGGTGAAGTACACTAAGTAGTGTACACTAGGTGAAGTAGACTAGGTAGTGCACACTAGGTAGTGCACACTACATGAAGTACACTAGGTAGTGCTCACTACATGAAGTACACTAGGTAGTGCACACTACATGAAGTACACTAGGTAGTGCACACTACATGAAGTACACTAGGTGGTGCACACTAGGTGAAGTACACTAGGTGGTGCACACTGGGTTAAGTACACTAGATGAAGTAGACTAGGTGAAGTACACTAGGTGAAATATACTAGGTGAAGTACACTAGGTAGTGCACACTAGGTGAAGTACACTAGGTAGTGCACAAATACACTAGGGCAAGTACACTAGGTAGTGCACACTACATGAAGTACACTAAGTAGTGCACACTACATGAAGTACACTAGGTGGTGCACACTAGGTGAAGTACACTAGGTGGTGCACACTGGGTGAAGTACACTAGATGAAGTAGACTAGGTGAAGTACACTAGGTGAAATATACTAGGTGAAGTACACTAGGTAGTGCACACTAGGTGAAGTACACTAGGTAGTGCACAAATACACTAGGGCAAGTACACTAGGTTGTGCACACTAGGTGAAATACACTAGGTGTTGCACACTAGATAATGTAGTACACCAGGTGTTGCACACTAGATAATGTAGTACACTCGGTGTTGCACACTAGTTGGTGAAGTACACTAAACCGTGACTCACTGGGGCCCAGGTCAGGAAGCAGACAAACAGGCTAAACCAACCATCTGCTAGTTTTCTCACGTCACCAGAGTAAGCTAAATCCCAGCACATAGTGAACACTAGGTGAAGTACACTAGGTAGTGCACACTAGGTAGTGTACGATCAATCATGACAAAGTCTGTAATTAAAGCATTGTCTCAGTTCATGTCAGTTTTTGGAATTCCTAAAATTATACAATCGGATCAGGGTACTAACTTCACTTCTGGCATTTTTGAGGTTTTGCGTCAGCTAAATATTAATATCTACTGCATATCATCCATAGAGTCAGGGTGCTTTAGAACGCTTTCATCAGTCATTGAAGTCCTTATTACGTTCTTATTGTACGGAACTGGATCAAGACTGGGAGGAGGGCTTACCTTGGCTTGTGTTGACAGCGAGAGAAGTGACTCAGGAGAGTACTGGGTTTAGCCCCAAATGAACTTGTTTTTGGGCATACCACTTCCTAAGAGATGCAAACTCAGACTAAAGGCGGACGTACACGGTGCGATTTTTGCTGTTGTACGCACTCGCAGACGATTTTTTTTTCTCGCGAGAAATCGCATTGACATCGTAGATGCTCGTATGGTAGCGGATCGCGCCGTGTGAGAGGAAATACGAGACGAGCCGAGCACGTTAAGAGCACCCCCCGACCTTACGATCATTTTTAAACATGTTTAAAAAGTTCGGGGAGTCGGCCCGATTTTAACCAGCACATGACTGTCCCCTATTGCCAAATCATGCACAAGCACGTCACATACCAGGGATGGAAATTAGCACCCGCCACCAGCCAAATGCGGGTGATTTTGAGTTGTGGCGGGTAAACTCGCTTCACCTACCGGCCACCGTGGCGGGTAAATAAAAATAGCATACTGTTTCCCCTTCTTTGTAAACTTTGTTCAATGCATGCGAGTGCGGCCGTATGTCCGAATATGACCAGTCGTTTTCGCCGTCATTATGCGGATGTAGTGCCAGAAGACGCGAATAATAACGCGCGCGCTGAGAGAAGATCCGTTACTGTCATCCGGAAGCGCGCACCCGTCTCACAGCGCGCAAATATTGAGTTCTTTTTCAAGTCTTGCGCTTAAACGGACAAACTCACACAAAAAGTATGCCAACATGTTCATCTTGATGAGAATTCTAGCAGACATCGTCTGAATATGCCTTAAGTGAACTTTATACAGTCGTGAAAGATGACGCATATCCCTCTATTAGCTCTTAAAGGGGCAGTAGCTTTTACTGCCGTCTGTTTAATGTCAAACAAACGATAAGGACATCACTCACTGCTCTTGATTGAATAGCTTTTGTAAGTTTAATAAGGAATAATCTTTCATTTAAACAGTTAAATATGCAGTTATTTTACATTTGATTACTTTATTACATTTCTGTAGGCTAGTAGACCTGTATATTATTATTTAATGTACACATGAGTGAGGTCGAGTTAAACATTTTAATTTTATTTTATACTGTGGGTTGTTGCAATGTGCTAAATAAATATTTGCATAATTTTTAATTGATTTATTATTTGAAACTTTAATATTAATTAATGCAATTGCAATGCCTTGATTTTTAGTAAAGTTACACAGTCACAGCATTAGCCATAAATGCAATGGATAATTGGCATAATTTCTTTTAGTGCTTCGGTTTCAGCCAATAATTTTTATTTCTGTGCATCCCTACTGACAATGTTCTGCTCGGTGTGTCGTCAACACGCTTCAGGAGATGCCAAAACTAATAGTTTCATTGTTGGTACTAAAAACCTAAAACTGGAAGCCATAAAAGATCACGAATTATCCAAATGCTACATCCAGGTAAAAAAAAAAAGAACATAGAGCCCTACTCATTTAATGAAATGTATATCAGTTCATGGTTTGTGTGTGTATAAGAGTGAAAAAATTTCAGTATTTCATTGAGATTTGAGATTAAATAAACAGCTTAAAGGGGGGGTGAAACACTCAGTTTCAGTCAGTGTCATGTCAATCTTGAGTACCTATAGAGTAGCATTGCATCCTGCATATCTCCGAAAAGTCTTTATTTTTTTTATAATTATATAAGAAAGATGCGCTGTTCCGAGTCTTTCCGAAAAAAGCCGAGCGGGTGGGGGCGTATCGTGTGAGCGGAGCTAAATAATGACGTGTGCTCGCTGCTGCTATTGTGTTGAGTCGAGTGCGTCGTAAAGCTGTGTCATCCCTAACAGCGGGAAAAAAACTTTATTCAAAATAAAAATATGGCTTTTAATCAGATACAGCCATACATCTATGATCCGGAATCAGACCCAGAGGCTGCAGTTGAACAGGAGCAGCAGCAAAAACGACTAGAGCAGGACGTCTCTATGTGGTACAAGTTATACACTAACTATATAATATGCTGAGCGGCTTGTGTTATTTACATATTTATACTTGAATTATATCGTCGTATTTTTGTCTTTGAAGGTGTACATGTGGGAAGTGCAGTTGTGCACGTGTGTGTGTGTGTGTGTTTACGCGTGGTTTGTGTAGACAGTAAGCGGACTGGTTTTGCACGGCAGGTTAAGTTAGTGTTTACATAGAAAGACACGGAATAGTAGCGCATTTAAATGAAGAAGCGCGCTTATTTAGTTCAACATATTTCCCCACTCTTTGTGTATTGTTGTTTGGAGTGCTTTTACAATACACAAACATAAAGTTACACATATAGTGGCCAGCTAAACAAATGTACACGCACTACACATCGCATGCTCCATTGATCAATTAACTATACGTGATCATGTTTGGGCTACTTGATGAGCATTGGCAAAAACACAGACATTTGAAGCAGTCTCACTCACCGCCTGCGGTTCTAACGTTGGGACTGCTCCATCCTTCAGCATTAGGCGATCGGGAAAATCCGGCGTCGAGCTGGGCCTTGTTTATGAAACAGTCGGCACCGAAATGCAGCGAACAGATATAAACATTCGCGCAACTCAGTTGCTGATCCGGAAAAGCAAATTACATCCACTGTTGCCTTACCGCGGGGTTTTTGGGGAATCTGTGCAGGACTGTCTTGGTCTGGCAACCAAAAACGCACTTTTTTGGTGACATTGTTATGTGCACATCACCTGTTCAGCGCATCCTACAAGCCAGCGCTTTGATGGGCGTAGCCTGTTGCTTTCGCTCTCTCCCTCCCTCCCTCTCTCTCTCTCTCTCTCCCTCTCTCTCTCTCTCTCTCTCTCTCTCTCTCTCTCTCTCTCTCTCTCTCCCTCTCTCTCTCTCTCACGCTCTTCCGGTAGAATTGTCCGTAAGGCCCATACAAGGAAATTCCGCCCCCATTAACGTCAAAGGGGACGCATGATCGCAAAAAACTTGCCGAAACTTATGACTAACCGGAAGTAGTATTTTTGACAAAGAAATACTCCCATCAAACGTCCACCTTAACTTTTGAAACTTTGTCTATGTTTAGTATGGGATTCCAAGTCTTTAACAGTGTAAAAAGATCAGTATGCATGAAACAGCATTTCACCCCCCCTTTAAGTATTGTAGAGCTTGTAGTATTAATTTTCACGTGCAGTTACACATTGTCGGTTAAAAACATGGAGTGGCTGGTAGATTTTGAAATCCAGTGGCCGGTGGACAAAAATTAATTAATTAGTTAATTTCCATCCCTGTCACATACGCTCAATCTATGAGTATTATTAGCTCAGTGGCTGCAAACATACTGCGTTCTTACACACACACACACACTTTCTCTCTCTCACGTGCACTCTTCTCTCTCCCTCTGGTTGTTTTATGGAAGCAGAAAAGACTCATTAATAATTCACGCAAAAAACACAATGCACACATGTGTAGACAATTTCACATGCATGAAATCAAATTTACATGCACAAAAAACTATTCACATGCGAAAAATAAAATTATATATTCATAAAAAACATTTCACAAATGCAAAACACAATTCGTAGATTTACAACAGTGCATAAAAACTTTTGAATGTTTCAAATTTACGAATTTGTCCCTGAATGTAAATGTGCAAATCATCATTCGCGTGTGAATCGCCTTGGATGTGTGTGTGTGTGTGTGTGTGTGTGTGTGTATTTTGAGACTCCCCTGGCAGCGCTCTCCTCCCACCCGGAGCAGTCGTATTCTTTAGCCAATCAGATTTAGGCTTATCAATCGGCCAATCATAGTCACGTGAGGGCGGGCCCACCTGGTGTTACGTCATCAGCCTTTGCCCACAGTTCGTCATGGGGCTAAGCAGAGGTTTGCTCAATTTGACCTGTTAATGTCTGTTTACTGAAACTGTAAAGTTAGAGATCAGTTGTAGTGATAGCTTATTAAATATTAACAGATGTAAGCAATTGCTGTGGTAATCAGATGTCCCATATGAAGAGGAAATGATGCTTGTTTTGTTGTATAATAGCTGCAGGTAACGTACAGAGCCCCTCAGACAGCTCTCAGCTCATCTGGATGGCCAATAGCTCCCACTTAGCACTGGCCTCATCGGGGTTGTTTTTTAAATACACTTATTGTTTAGTGATGAAGATATTTTGCTATTTCTGCAACAGTATACAGTGTTAAATTATTACACATTTATTGTTCCACTGTATGTTTTAGGATATATATATATATATATATTTTTTTTTTCTTTTTTTTCTGTACTATATCAATCAATCAATCAATCAATCAATCAATCAATCAACTTTATTTCTATCGCGCTTCTCCAGTGCCGATTGTGTCAGAGCAGCTTCAGTGTTAAACAGGACAATACTGCAGCAGAATTAGATTTGGCTGTACAGTCGTTCTGGAGTAAACAGTGATGTTATCAGCTTATTTTAATTTATCAGAGAGAGACAATGTTGGCAGATCAGTATTATAGTTTATAGAATTAAATAAGACCTAATTCATTAATGTTATTTGTATAATTAGTTGAATAACTCTGATCATAATGTTAGTGTCCCCAACTGAGCAAGCCAAGCCAAAGGCGACCAAAGGAACCGAAACTCCATCAGGGCATGATGGAGAAAAATAAACCTTAGAGAAACCAGACTCAGTTCTCCTCTGGCCTATTAACACACAGCGGAGGATTATTATTCTGGACACCGCACAGCTCAGAAATCATATTAGATTGGAATATTCAAAAAACAGATCCGGGATAAACCTCGGGATAAACAGAGAGACTAACATTAGCGTAGGTGCCACTCTTTTTATGATGTAACGAGTACATCAGGTGTTATGGGAAGTGTTCCCGGTTCCGGCTGACCTAGTTAATGCAGCCTAACAATCAGTCAATTGATCTGAATAATGAGAGTTAATAATGTTCTGTGTGTATGCCATAGTAAAGAGATGTGTTTTTAGTCTAGATTTAAACTGACAGAGTGTGTCTGCTTCCCGAACAATGCTAGGAAGACTGTCTTTTGGATTTATCATTTACTCTACACAGCGTTACATAAAGCACCAAAACTTCAAAGGAATTATATTTGAAACGAGACTTCTGAGTAATACTGAAGATATTTTTATAAATTACAGCAACTTTATTTTAACCTGGAGCCCTTTACCCTTCAGACACGGCTCGTGTTTAAAACAATAATCTCGGGGGGTGCACTCATTTAAAGTAATGTAGTCGGTAGTCATTAATGTAAAGTAATTTCAGCCAGGTTTCTGTCAAACACAGCTCATCTAGATTATTAACTGAAATCATATCATTAACAATAAGCGCTTTTGGGGAAAGGGATCGAATATTCAGCAACTAGAGCGACTCCCTTGATCATTTGTTTCAAATTATCTCTTTATCATTTGTTCATCCGTATTATATCTCGTTTATTTGTTGGACATCAATTACATTTTTACCGTTAAATGTTTTGATGTTTTTTTTGTATGTACTAATTCAGGGAACAGACACAGTCTCTATGTGATAATATCTAGGTGAAAGAGTCTCTATGTGCTAATATCTAGGGGAAAGAGTCTCTATGTGCTAATATCTAGGGGAAAGAGTCTCTATGTGATAATATCTAGGTGAAAGAGTCTCTATGTGATAATATCTAGATGAAAGAGTCTCTATGTGCTAATATCTAGGGGAAAGAGTCTCTATGTGCTAATATCTAGGGGAAAGAGTCTCTATGTGATAATATCTAGGTGAAAGAGTCTCTATGTGATAATATCTAGGTGAAAGAGTCTCTATGTGCTAATATCTAGGGGAAAGAGTCTCTATGTGATAATATCTAGGTGAAAGAGTCTCTATGTGATAATATCTAGATGAAAGAGTCTCTATGTGATAATATCTAGGTGAAAGAGTCTCTATGTGATAATATCTAGGTGAAAGAGTCTCTATGTGATAATATCTAGGTGAAAGAGTCTCTATGTGATAATATCTATGTGAAAGAGTCTCTATGTGCTGGGATTTAGCTGAAAACAACACGCAACATTCGTCGCGGACGTAACCGCTGTTTGAGTGACTATTTTATGTTTGTTTGTTTGAAATGTGTTGTTACGTTTATTGTTTTTGTGTCTTTGGGAACATTATATGTTATATCTTATAGATGTTTTTCCTCACATACTGTATATTAAGTTCATAGTATTTTTGAAAATCTTTGAAATATATTGGCATTATCGCTTTTTTATACGACTAAAGTGACGTATACACCACACCACGGACAGGTGAAATGAATAAAACTGATCATCAGCCGGAACGTGCTGAGTTTTCGGTTTTGGTTGAAGATGGTGTTATGTAAGTGGCCCCAAAGTATGAAGACGAATCATTATTTACAACAGAAATCCTTTAGCTGGACAATAACTTTTCTAGAGCTGATACAAAAAACAATCCCTCTTCCATTAACTTCCTATTATCACTGTAAAGCTTTGAAAGAATCTATATTGTAAAAAAGCGCTATATAAATGAAGGTGACTTGATTTTACACAAACAAGCACCTCGTTTGTTCAGATAAGTCTGTCTGGAATAATATGATAATAAATATAATTAATAAATAATAAAGGAATAGCCAGAGGGAATATGTTTGGTCTGTTTGATGTAGATTACTGTTACACACACTCACTGACAACCGGTTTTGTTTATTTGATTTAATAGGGACATGTCATGTTTATGAACATCCGTATAAAAATACAAAATGTAAACATGCTCAATTACATCGGCAGTGATGAAAGCAAAAGCATTTTAAAATAAACTCTTTCATTTAAAAAAATATTTTGGTCCTTTTCATTATTCTCACTTTAAGAAAGGAGCATATGAAAATAAATAGTCATCAACAACATTTTAAACATTGATAACACTTTACAATAAGCTCTCATCGGTTAACATGCATTAAATAACAATGTGCCGGATATATATTAAAGTGTAAATGTTAGTAAAAATATAACTGTTCATTGTTTATTGAGTGCATTGACGAATGTTAAAAAGCTTTAATAATGCTGAAATTAAAATGAAATAAGATTAATAAAAGCCGCAGAAGTATTGTTCATGTTTACTAACGGAGCCTTATTGTAAAGTGTTATTTAACCCTAAAAGCACAACTGTTTTTATCCCCCTCAGTGCAAGCACATGAATAACACTTAATGAAATATAAATTATGATTGAATTTAAGATGTATAATAAGAAGAAAGCTAGTTTTCCATGGTTATTCCTGTTGATCCAGGATGAGGTCTGTGAGCCGGCTGATGTCTCGGAGCGCCGGATGGCACTGAAGGATCATGATGATCACGCTCTCCTGGCCTGGGAAGATGGGCATTAAACTCTGCTGCAGCTTTAGGGTCTCCTCCGCAGTCCTCTCCCTGACCTCGGCCTGACCCCTGACCCCTGGAGTCCAGTCCCGGTACTGCTGCAGCTTTAGGGTCTCCTCCGCAGTCGTCTCCCTGACCTCTGCTTGACCCCTGACCCCTGGAGTCCGGTCGTGGTACTGCATCACCTCAGTGTGAGCCGGTGGTGAGGAGAAGGAGGATGCGGATGCACCTGCAAACGTCTGATTTCCTGGAGCAGGCGAGATGCTGATGGGAAAATATTAACAACAGTTCTATTACGATAGTATTGGGTTTGTTTTCCTGGAAGAGAAAGACTGTGAGGTTGAAACACTAAAATCTTTGACCTTCTTGGTCAAATGTTAGAGAACACTAGCATATAGATACAGGTATTACCTGCTGAGTTTGTGTAGGAAGTCTCTCAGGTGCGGCCCGCCGCGGCCCAGAGGATCGTCCGGCAACATGAAGAGATCTCCAGCAAACACGTACTGTAGCAAACTGAGACAAGCCCCATCACTAAATCCCTGATATAAAGGCCTTCTAGAGAGATCCGTTTAAAGTGCCACCGTATGCTCATTACCTTTCATATGGTGTGTAATAGAGCTGTTAGTGAAAGTATAAGATCATAGTTCAGACACATTCATTATCTCCTAACAGAAAGCAGCGATTCTAAACTGAACGAGTCGTCAGTAATTCAGTCTCTCTTCCTCCTGAACATAATCACGGTTGGAACTAATTTGCATAATGCCGGCCTCTGGTCCTGATTGGCTGAACAGCATCTCTTTACATTTACAGTTAATAATTTAGCAGACGCTTTTATCCGAAGCGACCTATAAATGAGGAGAGCAATAGAAGCAACTAAACAAACAAGTGCTGTAACAAGTCTCAGTTAATCGCTTTTGATACATGTGAACTTGAGCCTCCAAAACCCCAAATTAGGGACCTTTATAATAGCATGATAGGGGCACTTTAAACGGATGGTAGTCCAGGATTATTCTTTAAATGTTAAAACTGTTTCAAAAGAAAGGCAGCAGAAATATACCTATAATATATTATGCCAGGGAAAACTGTAACTGACTACTTATGTATTACCTCTTCTTTATGATGTCTCTCCATGCGGGCGATTCATCCACTAGATCTCTCAGGTTGTCGTTTGTGACGATCACTCCATTCGTCTTCTGCGCCAGTGCCAGCATGAATCTGAAGAACAATCACTCGTTATCTGAAGAAACGAGCGTTTCACATCACAGCGGCCACTCAATATTCAGGCCTAAATATAAGATCTATGCATATTAAAAGATCTTGGATTACGCATGTCTGTCATCATCTCCTCATGTCATTCACACCTGTGTAACTAAATTCTGCAGAACACTAAAGAAGATATTTTAAAGAATGTTTTTGGTGTTTTGCAGAAGTCAGAAAGTCACGCATGAGTAAACGGTGACCCTTCTGAACATGCCGTGTTGATTTACCGGTCATCATACGAGTTGATCCTCTTGCCCTCGACCTCTCTGGAGGGTGTGTACGAGATGAAGCCCAGATCATGAAGCTCCGTCAGGTAATGCTTTTCTACAGGAAACAGAACCACACCATGAGGAACACAACTAGCCACGGTTACAGATCTTTGGTTTTGAATCAGATATAGATGAATCTAACAAGGCTTTGTTACATCACGGTTTAATTTCTGAATCCTGATGTGGAGTGTCTAACGATGCAAAAGCAGAGCAGTGAAATGGAGAAGCACGTTCCATCTGAACAGGCCCTTATGTTTATCTTTATAGTTGTGGTTCTTGGTCCAGGCATGGAGTGAGCATCACCTTTATTCTTGGAGTTATTCTTCTGCCTCCACTGCGGGATGAAGACGGTGATTTCTCGATGTCCTCTGGCCCAGAAGTGCTGAACAGCAAGAGCGATGCCTCGGCAGGAGAAGAACACGCCCAGCCCATGACTGTAGGAGATCAGATCACATTCACCTACAGTTCTCACGAAGTGCACTAAAACATCAGCTGCTCAGTGTCATCTCATCAATAAAGCCAGGTCTTCTTGTCAGTATTGAGGGTAAAGAACACTGCAAAAGTACTGTCCATCCTCAGTATATCCAGTACAGACACATAAACATGCTTTAAACATTTACTTGAGAAGAGAATGTAGCATCAGTGGAATGTTTTGTAATATTTCAAACATTTTCAACTAAATATCCAATTAAATGTAATTACTAAACTAAATTAGCTATATCAACTATGTTACCGAACTGCCCGCATTGACAGCAGATTGACACTGTGATCAATTGAAATTGGCTGGATAACCACCGTTTTCTCCTGTTAATGAACAAATGAATGAACGCATGACAGTTCAATCTTCTACCATCCTGTTTGGTGTCTATTTGTTTAGAATATTGCCACAGGTATTCTGATGGTGTATAAGTATCAGCAGTACTGAAGTCTGTACTTTTGACAACACTAATGCAAATTGACCCACATTTGGTTTTTGCCCACTGAAAATGTGTACAATTTACAGATTTACTCATAGAGCCACATTACGATCTCCATATCTCTGGGACTGAATCCTTGACAGTCTTTAAAATTAAGATATTAAAAGGAAAGTTTGTTAAGAACTAGAATCTAAAAGGATATTAAGATATCCCTGACCCTAACCCAAGTTACACACATGCAAAAAACAGAAGAAGTGCTTATTTCCCATGTTTGAATGGTCACCATTGGCATATAATGCCACAAAGATTGATAAAGTCAACAGATTTCCCTAATAGATCTGCCAATCTCTGTGTGAAAATAACATATTGATGCTGCCATCTTTCTAAAACATGTTTACACCCCTGTAATTTTTTTCTCCAGATGCCAGGTGAAAATTGTCATTTTAACCCTCCTCTACAAAACAGTGATTCCTCTGTCAAGACACATCTGAGACATCTAATATTTCGCCATTCATCACTATATTTATGTTTGTCTTTTACAAAACAAAATCAAAAGTTTGAGCTGGGGAGCTTCTGAAATGGGGTTGATTTAAGCCGTAATGGGTCTGATTTGTACCTCATTGCCACATTGCTGCCGTCGATGATGACCTGGCGCAGCATGGAGTCGCCGGGCTCGTCCGACAGCTGCAGTGTGAAAGGCGTCTTGAGGCTCTCCAGGAACCGCTGAGGGCCAGTCACCACAGATGCTGACCCTGACCCTGCTCTCGGTTTGGGCACGATCACGGGGGTGGAGGGGTATGGGAAACTGAGGTCCATGTTTGGTCTGATACTCCACTGAGGGCCCGTCGCCACAGATGCTGACCCTGACCCTGCTCTCGGTTTGGGCACGATCACGGGGGTGGAGGGGTATGGGAAACTGTGGTCCATGTTTGGTCTGATACTCCGCGGAGGGGATTGGGCATGCATATTCCCTGGCTGTGCGTCTGGGTCCATAGTCTCAAAGGAGTATGTTGTCTGTGGCGGGCCTTTCACTGATAAACTGCTGTGGTCAACTAGCGGTTCTACTTTTGTCGCTCCCTTTTGTCTCCCAGTGTCAAGCTTATCAAGATCTGCCACTGAATTCGGCTCAATCGTCCAATCAGCTTGCTTGCTACCATTTCTCGCCCTGTTCGCCACTTTGGCTTCTTGTTTCTGCAGTTGCATGAGTAGCTCGTGTGGCTTGAGCTCAGGTAGATTGCCATACACCTCCATTACTCTGTCCTCAGTATATCCACAAGTGGCCGCAGCTTTCTTCAACACTCCCAAGACAAAGTCTTCCTCTTTAGCATTCCCCTCTCCTGCTTTACTGGCCTCTGGGATCTGTGCCCCAAGTATTTCACCCCTGACGGCCACCGCATTGTCTTTATTCTTTCGCTGGACAGTTTTGTTATGCTCCTGTTGGATCAAATCCAGGATCTGTGAGGCTTCTTTGGGGCCGGTTTGGGCCAGAACGTTGTGCACCACCTCCTCTGTGAATCCCATGGCAGAGAAGAACTTAAGGAGGTGCTCAAACTCCTCTCTGCTCCCTGAGGACGAAAGAACAGCAGGAGTCTTTGATTCAGCTCCTCGCTCTGGAGACTCTGGGCTCTCAGATTGGGTTGGGTCGAGGATGAAACCTTGGGGAAACGGACTGTGGGATTCATTGCTGAAATCATTTGTGCCGTTAATCCTGTCATACACAGTTTGCGGCTGCTGGGAATGTGAGTTCTCTGCATAATGATTCGATCGTTTGATCCTTGGATCCTCCCATGATCTATTGCCATCCAATGCGATCAGACCTTCCTGGAACTGCTTTGCACGCGAGTCTAACCCAGACTGCTTCACTAAATCCAGCAGGGCCTCTTTCACCATCACCGGTAACACCAGCAGGTCGAGCGTGTGACGGTCCTCCAGATTCTCAACCAGCGACTTGAAGGCCCGACGCGAGTCCAGGGATTCGCCTGCTATCCCAAGCCCAGCTTCTGAACGCCGCCCCTGGCTGCTCCTGTATTTCTCCACCAGGTCTGTAATAAAGGAGTAGGCTTTAACCACAGGTTCTGCCAGTCCAGTTATGAGGAGAAAGCCTTGGGATCCCACCTGCAGCAGAGGTTTAGACAATAGTTTAATCAAACAGAGCCTGGATCATTATATGAGCACTATAACTACACAACAGGATTAATTATGGGACGGCTCAATAGCATAGGCATGGCAAACTAGGGCAAAATGTTGCATTTTTATGCATTTTAATTTAATTTGTCCTGCATGCATTTTTATTTTGAAACATTAATCTTGCATTTAACTTCTTGAACCTAATGCTCTTAAAACGGAGCGAATTTTAAACAATACGATTTTTATTTTATTTTTATTTAAATATCCACATAAACAACATATTGCTACAGGCATTGTTCATGGTTAGTTCATGTTGAGTAATGCAATAACTAATGTTAACTAATACAACCTTATTGTAAAGTGTTACCAGCAGATTTAGGCCGTGTCCACCAAAGTGCTTTTTACTATATTTTTTGGGGCCAAAAACAGATTGTAATCGCTGACGTTCCTACTTTTCTTCTTCTGCTCTTGGGTCTATGGCATCTCACAGAACCACTTGTGGGAAGTTATTGAGCACACGGATAGACCTCATCACGGCTACCACACCCATATTTTAGGTCTTTGAGTCTCCACTAATAAGATGCTCATTTGAATCGGGTGTGTTTGATTAAGGACACATGCAGTGTTGTTGTGCCTTCAGGATCGTGGTTGGGAAACACTGCCTTAAGGTCAAAAGTTATAATGAAATTTCCAAAAATGCTAATAAGTTTTGATTAGCCTATTGTAATGGCTACTGGTCTTAATTGATTCTTTGGGTCATGCCGGGAACAAAAATGCCAATTTCGGCATAGTCAACCAAAGTGATGCTGCCAGCAGTGATGGCATGACGTGTCCTGTCTTTTTAGTACACGACTCCTTTCTTGTTGATATATTTTCAATTGTTTTCAACGGGAGCACTGCGTATTTATAAACAGCAGCAGCGTGACGAGGCGACAACAGAACACAATCATGTAAAACAAGGGCCAGAGCAAGTCATTTACATTGTGTCCTCATTTTAATATTCAGAAGCAAACGATCGGTGAAATCCAATACTATCAACACTTCCTCAAATATTATAGCAGCTCCTGTCCCATAAAATAATGCATTCGAGTACATTATGTTTTTACTCACCACTATATGTGCAGAGGTATTTTTAATCAGGCAGTCCATGAACAGCCCTTTTGCACCGCAGAACACACAGTGAAGCACTTCAGGAACCTGCATCTCTTGTTGAGCTTCCTGATTAACCACGCCCTTCACGAAAATCTAAGAGTCGTATAATATACAAGGCGAGTAAATCAACAACAATTCTCACCACAGCAGTAACAGAAAACATGATAATACTTCACACTAGGGTCATCTATGGGCTCTGGACTGATCTTACATTGAGGATTCAGTTAGTTAGATACTCTCTGATTGAGTACTGTAATCTACATCGACATGTATGTGGTTTCAGTTCAGGTGTTGAGAAGCTGAAAGTGTACAGACACCTTTGCTGCCTCCACATCTGGTCCAGATCCGCGCAGCTGCAGCCAGATGAGCTCAGCCGACTGCGCTTCCTGTCCTCCGATGAGCAGATCCACGCAGAAGACCCGCTCCACTGCCGGCTGCAGAGCCACCAGGGCCGGCCGCAGCACACCTGCACAGGTGAACTCGTCCTCCACCGGCCGCAGCGTACCTGCACAGGTGAACTCGTCCTCCACCGGCCGCTGCGATCCACATCCTGACTGAGCCATGACTCACTGCACCTCTGCCGACGGATTCACTAAACTGACTAGCAAATGCAGAGCTTTAGGTCCAAATACAGAACTACTGTACATAATATATACAGTGGGTAGGGACAGTTTTCAGACCCCCTTAAATGTTTTACTCTTCATTATATTGCAGCCATTTACTAAAATCATTTAAGTTCCTTTTTTCCTCATTAATGTACAAACAGCAACCCATATTGACAGAAAAACACAGCCACAGCAAATACAGCCATTAGTCTTTTTGGGAAAGATGCAACAAGTTTTTCACACCTGGATTTGGGGATCCTCTGCCATTCCTCCTCGCAGATCCTCTCCAGTTCTGTCAGGTTGGGTGGTAAATGTTGGTGGACAGCCATGTTCAGGTCTCTCCAGAGATGCTCAATTGGGCTAACTCAGGGCTCTGGCTGGGCCATTCAAGAACAGTCACAGAGTTGTTGTAAAGCCACTCCTTCATTATTTTAGCTTGTTGGAAGGTGAACCTTTGGCCCAGTCTGAGGTCTTGAGCACTACGGAGAAGGTTTTCATCCAGGATATCCCTGTACTTGGCTGCATTTATCTTTCCCTTGATTGCAACCAGTCGTCCTGTCGCTGCAGCTGAAAAACACCCCCACAGCATGATGCTGCCACCACCATGCTTCACTGTTGAGACTGTATTGGACAGGGGATGAGCAGTTTCTGTTTTTCTCCAAAAAATAACGCTTAAAATTAGGGCCAAAAAGGTCTATCTTGGTCTCATCAGACCAGAGAATGTTATTTTGCCAACATCTTGGAGTCCTTCAGGTATTTTTTTTTTTTTTTTAACAAACTGTCATGTGTCTTGCACTGAGAAGAGGCTTCCGTCGGCCACTCTGCCATAAAGCCCTGATTGGTAGAGGGCTGCAGTGATGGTTGACTTTCTACAACTTTCTCCCATCTCCCATCTCTGCATCTCTGGAGCTCAGCCACAGTGATCTTTGGGTTCTTCTTTACCTCTCTCACCAAGGCTCTTCTCACCCGATAGCTCAGTTTGGCCGGACGGCCAGCTCTAGGAAGGGTTCTGGTCGTCCCAAACGTCTTCCATTTAATGATTATGAAGGCCACAGCACTCTCAGGAACCTTAAATGCAGCAGACATTTTTTGTAACCTGGCCAGAGCTGTGCCTTGCCACAATTCTGTCTGAGCTCTTCAGGCAGTTCCTTTGACCTCATGATTCTCATTTGCTCTGACATGCGCTGTGAGCTGTAAGGTCGTATATAGACAGGTGTGTGGCTTTCCTAATCAAGTCCAGTCAGTATAATCAAACACAGCTGGACTCAAATGAAGGTGTAGAACCATCTCAAGGATGATCAGAAGAAATGGACAGCACCTGAGTTAAATATATGAGTGTCACAGCAAAGGGTCTGAATACTGAGGATTGGATAGGAGTTAGGAGGGATTTCAGTTTTTCTTTTTTAATAAATCTGCAAAAATGTCAAAAAATTCTGTGTTTTTCTGTCAATATGGGGTGCTGTGTGTACATTAATGAGAGAGAAAAAAATGAACTTAAATTATTTTAGCAAATGGCTGCAATATAACAGAGTGAAACATTTAAGGGGGTCTGAATACTTTCTGTACCCACTGTGTGTGTGTGTGTGTGTGTGTGTGTGTGTGTGTGTGTGTGTGTGTGTGTGTGTGTATGTACAATGTATACTTACACCTAAAGGATTATTAGGAACACACACTAATACAGTGTTTGACCCCCTTTCGCCTTCAGAACTGCCTTAATTCTCCGTGGCATTGATCAACAAGCTGCTGAAAGCATTCTTTAGAAATGTCGGCCCATATTGATAGGAGAGCATCTTGCAGTTGATGGAGATTTGTGGGATGCACATCCAGGGCACGAAGCTCCCGTTCCACCACATCCCAAAGATGCTCTATTGGGTTGAGATCTGGGGACTGTGGCGGCCATTTTAGTTCAGTCAACTCATTGGCATGTTCAAGAAACCAATATGAAATGATTGAGCTTTGTGACATGGTGCATTATCCTGCTGGAAGTAGCCATCAGAGGATGGGGATGTTTTCTTGGCACACTTTAGGTCACCACTTGGTGGTGGTTGAGGAGATTCTCCCCTTCTATGTAAAGCGATTTGAGTGCCTAGAAAAGCGCTATATAAATGTAACAAATTATTATTAATTATTACTTATTGCCAATTGGGCATCGTTTAAATGCCACGGCCTACCTGAGCAGTTTCTGACCATGTCCATCCCTTTATGACCACCATATGCCCATAACCACTCGTTACAACCGAGATATGCAGCAAAGCATTTGTGAAGCCACAACACACACAACCTTGAGGCGGATGGGCTACACCAGCAGAAGACCCCACCGGGGACCACTCATCTCCACTACAAATGGGAAAAAGAGACTATTCGCCTTATTCACCTGGCGGCCATTTTGAAAACTCTAACGCAGTTGAGGGGTACACAAACCCGGACGTTGGACTCCGATACAGTACTAATCAGTAGAAGCATTCTGTGTCCCTCACTTTCTGCCTGCTGTGTGTAACAAAATCATGTAATGCATCACTGATAATGTATATAGTTTTCTTTTGTTAATGTTTTTTAATTTTGCTCCTAATGTAATTTCTAATGTTCTGCCATTTTCTGGCAAGTTTTTCCATACTTACAATATACAAGCAGGCCATTTGTATTCCTCCATACCAATAAATAGTTACCTTTACAAACCTAGACCAGTGTGCCTGTCAATGTGTTTGAATGACTTATTTCTATCTGATGTTCTGACCAGTTGTAAAGTTATGAAAGACATCATCCATGTGTAATAAAATTGTACTTTATTCTTTAGATAAATGGACATTTTATTTTACATGTATGAAGATCCAGTAGCTTATACACATATCTCCCACATGTAAATTAACTGTATCAACTATATTACTGATCTGCCCACACTGACACTATGATAAATTAAAATAAGCTGATAACATCACCGTTTTCTCCAGAACGACTGCAGCCGAATCTAATTTTGTTGTAATATTGTCCTGTTTGACACTGAAGCTGCTCTGACACAATCGTGATTGTAAAAGCGCTGAATAAAGCTGACTTGACATGTCCCAGTCTTGCTATTCCTTGAGTCTTTCGAACTTTGTCTGCAGTAAAATGCAGAAATTACAACCAGGATCCCTTCTGATATTTTTTTTAACCACTCTCCATGTAATCCCTTATCCTCCGGAAACGGTGAAAGGTTTGTCCTCTGTTGTATTCTTCCTGAGTGACGAAGTGAGTGACACAGAATGCTGCTGCTGATTAGTACCATATCAGAGTCCAACTTCCGGGTTTGTGTACCCCTCAACGGCGTTAGAGTTTTCAAAATGGCCGCCAGGTGAATAAGGCGAATTGTCAATTGGTTTCTTGAACATGCCAATGAGTTGACTGAACTAAAATGGCTTCATGCTTTCAATGGCAACCATCCCTTTATGACCACCATGTGCCCATCCTCTGATGGCTACTTCCAGCAGGATAATGCACCATGTCACAAAGCTCAATCATTTCAAATTGGTTTCTTGAACATGCCAATGAGTTGACTGAACTAAAATGGCTTCATGCTTTCAATGGCAACCATCCCTTTATGACCACCATGTGCCCATCCTCTGATGGCTACTTCCAGCAGGATAATGCACCATGTCACAAAGCTCAATCATTTCAAATTGGTTTCTTGAACATGCCAATGAGTTGACTGTACTAAAATGGCCGCCACAGTCCCCAGATCTCAACCCAATAGAGCATCTTTGGGATGTGGTGGAACGGGAGCTTCGTGCCCTGGATGTGCATCCCACAAATCTCCATCAACTGCAAGATGCTCTCCTATCAATATGGGCCAACATTTCTAAAGATGCTTTCAGCAGCTTGTTGATCAATGCCACGGAGAATTAAGGCAGTTCTGGAGGAGAACGGGTCAAACACAGCATTAGTGTGTGCTCCTAATAATCCTTTAGGGGAGTGTATATTAGTGTTGTCAAAAGTACCGACCTCGATACAAAATCGTAACTGAAATGTTATAAATGTGACTCTTTGAGCGCTGTAGAGCGGACTCTTAAACACCTCTGACTGGCCATTGTGCTCACATGCTCATCAAATATGTCTGTGATTGGCTACTACGATCAGCGCTTCACAAACATGTTGTAAAAATATATCAATGACACTTTTCATGGAGCGCTTGCACAGATGGACACAGAGCGTTTAAATGCAGGTTTCTATCAGCCTCTGGTCCGCTACTCGACGCCTGCTTGTGCTTTCTAACGCTCTGCCGTGTGTTGATCACTGTAGCCAATCACAGGCACATCTGATGAGCGCGTGAGCACAATGGCCAATCAGAGGTGTTTACGATTACAGCTCAAGTGTCACATTTTTAACATTTCAGTACTGATTTGTTATTGAGGTCAGTACTTTTGACAACACTAGTCTAGTATATAAATATATATTAACAAAATACTAAATCAACTATTCTTTTTAAAACAGTATTTTTACAATTTAGTTGAATAATTGAGTAACCGATGACAGGCAAAGAAAGCAGAAACCCAGAAATGAAGAGGTATTTATCTAAAGGGAAATGTATTCTCTGACTTGTAAAGGCGTATGAATATGAACATATATAACAGGTTCGCTCAGTTTGCCTAAAGGTACACCTCTAATCCATTACCGTGACTATTGAAGAATAACAACTCGGCCCTTCAATTCAAATATGGGGAATTAAATATGCAAATACTGATATGTAAGTCATAGAATAAATGCGCCTTTAAATCTAAAAACACTGATGTGTCCACAGATCCTCATTAACAAAGACACAACAAATGAGATAAATTAACCTCAACTGACTGAAACTGTCGCTCTCAACTCTCAGGTGTTATTAAGTCGGAATGACCATTTTAAAAAGAGCCGAGCCATTTATATATTCAGCAATTATTTACAATATATTCATCAGGCCACCGATTAAAGATCATCTGGTTGCGTAATAATGTTCATTATTGACTAAATACTGTTTGACTACAGCAGACACAGATTCACAAAGCATTCTTGACGAACAAAACACAAGAATAAAAGAGGAATGTGTAAAGTAGGACTGAAGGACAGTAAACAAGCGCTCTTTAACTTACCATATCGCCTTTAACTGGTGTGTTTGCGACGCGATTATAAACACACAGTCCTCCTCAAAGGGCGATTATAAACACACAGTCCTCCTCAAAGGGTCATGAGGCTTCAGGGAGACTCGTTTGTCCGCATTCAGAGCTGCTCATGATTGTTGCTAAAACGAAACTAAAGGGGAAGTTTGCGACGAGCTTCTACCGTAACTAAGCGAAAGGGCGCGCACGCGGATCGGAGCGGCGGCTGTTCCTGTGCACGCGCATCTGCATATATAAACACATGACCTATGGACTGAAACGATGCCCAAACAGTCTCATAAATAACATAAGATATGAAAACACAGCAGCTATATCTCCTCACACACTTTACTATGGCTTCTCTCAGATACATTCACATGTTGTGGGGATTTCCACTGACGTAAAAGTCCATCCGGTCGGAGTCAGCAGCAGAGACAGGTGTAAACAAACTGCTCTAATGCTAATATAGTTCCGTTTCACATTATATATGAAAAGGAAAACACTTTATATTTTACATGGAAGCCCTCTTCTGCTACATATTCAAGACAGAAAAAATATGACATGAATGAAAATGATGACGTGACTTTGAAAGTCGAAATTATGATTTATTTTTCATCTCCATCATGACTGCATAATATACTCATGTCATAATTTCGACTTTTAATATCATACCTTATAATTTCGACATTTATAGGATGATTTTAGATAAAGTATGATTTGTTTTGAGGCGAAACGGGCTTCCGTAGGTGTGGGCAGGTGAGGTGACGTCAGTCTTCACGCGTTTGTTTTGATGGGGAAGTGAAACGGGCAAACTTCACAATGTGGAAGCGTCGCCATTTAACGCGGAACTCGGAGAGAGGAGCGATGGTCGCACACATTTCCTGAGATGTTTAAACTCCGTTGAGCTTTATTCACAGAGCGGTGTCGAGTGAAAGCTCACGCGATGGACGGAGGTCAGTTCTGCATGCGACCGGAAGTGATTCGGGATGAGAGTCTGCAGTGTTTTGTGAAGATCGGTTCCGGCGGCTTCGGCCAGATTTATCGGGCCAAACACACGAGATGGGTCATGGATGTGGCGATAAAGCTGCTGCTCTATAAAGACGGGTAATTTCACCTCAAAGTCAACTAAAATATGTGTTGTTAACTTTTCTAATACGTTATTATAAAGTTATTAGGTTATTGATGACAGCGGGGCAAGTTGTCACACAATATGGCAAGCCGTCTTAACCTTTATTCTTTCACAGGATATGGCTTCTTGGTATCAACAATTCAGTTTTCACTAGTTAAATGGTAATTCTTGATAACAGAAAGTGGATTTTGATATTTAATTATGATTGAGGCACAGTAAAATTACTGTGAGCAAAGCTCATTAGCATAAAAGGCACATGCACAGAAAAAGCTTGCTGAAAACAGGTTAACCTGATAACCGTCACGAGGACGAGGACGTGCTGAAACTCTCTTTGCTTAACTTCTTAATCCGCACCGGATCGTGGGCGGGGCGTCTGACGCAAGTGGGCGTGTCTCTACTTATAATTACTTTTGTTTTATACAAACTGTTCAATCAACTATCACAAACTATGCATCATTTGAAAGCTAAAACACTCAAGATTCATGTTCTGAACTCGTTTTTGCAATAAATACACCAGAGAGGAAAGGGTTAAATTAAATGCTAAAGCAGTGGCTATTTAAACATTAGCATAATGAACGCGGTACTCATCTTTCATCTCCTGACGTTCAGATCAGATCGGACGAATCCACGAAACAACAGCATACATGTCTGTGTAAGAGTCCACTCTTCAAAATGCATCCCACTTTTAATCCAAAACAACGAAAAAATAAGGGGAAAAAACTAAAAATCCTCCGTTGTTTGCATAAGCGTTTTGTGTTAAGAGTAATCAATCATGTCCATTTTCAATGAAATAGCGATTGTAAGCCTTATTTTGACAATCTCCCCTGTACTGTGGACTGTTCCGGTTATATTAAACCCTCCCAGGTCTCTCTCCTTCAATCAAAAGCTGACTAGGACACATAAATAGAAAGGGAGCGCGTCACTGGGTGATACATCTGTCAGTCAAACTCGCCGGTCCTTTGTTGGATAAGCCAGTCAATGCCTAGCCAATGCATAGCCAGCATAGATTTGATTGATGGATGTAGTAACGAATCAAAAGACAATATTTTGCGTAGTTTCTGTAAGAGATGTCGTAAGAAGCATTGGTGAATACCTCATGCTTACTTAGCTGTTACTTAGCGTCCTCTCCACAGTTTTCATTCATCGTATCCAGCGCCTGCCAGTGTAAGCACACATACTTACACACAACGCGCAGACTAAATAAGAGACTGTTTTTATCAACTAAATGAGTTTTTTTTACACTTGTAAATTCTGTAAATAGTTTTTTTAGTTATCAGGGACTGCAAATGCATTATAATTAGCAGTTTATTGCAGATTTATTTGAATAAAAACTACTCTTTACTATTACACAAATGTTCTAATATAATTGGACTTTATTGAAAGGACCCCCAGTCTTTTTTGACATAAAAGCTTACAGAAGCTACATTTTTGAGAGAATCGTCCTCAAATTTTAATCAAAGCATGATCAGACATTCAGTTTTATATTTAGGTTATTTTCAGGGCATAAAAATTAAAATCTAATATTTTTTTCCATAAGGGAATAATAAAAAAATAAAAACGTGAGTCACTTACATGCATATTTCCCCTTGTTTTAATCTGTCCCTATACTATTTGAGTTATTATGACTTTTGGGTAACATAATTTAAAGTGTCTAGTTTAAAATAAGACCACTTTTATGGATATAGACCATAGGGTTTAAGAGCTGCAGACATTTTTATTTGGGGTATGTCATTTTTTTATTTATTTCTCAGCACAGGGCGAGGGTTAAGAGGTTAAATTAGCTCAAAATTACTATCAGATGTAAGTAATTACCTTGACAAACTATACATCATTAAAAAGATCTAAGACTAAAGTTTAATTTTGTTACCTCTGTTTTATTCTCAAAGTCTTATAATGACCGTAATGTGTTAATATGTGCCAGGAGTTATGAATATGATCTTGGGCGTCGCTACCTTTTGATTGTAATATGCGCGTCATTTGCTCCCATTCATAAAAAAATCCTCCTTGGTCGTCATGAAGACACTCGACAAAACAACTTCCCTCAGGGCTTTTACTTCAAAAGTGTGCAGATGTGGAGAAATATTGATAGATTCTCACACGTTTGAGTCAAATTTCTATACAGAGAAGTATTATTTATTCAATCTTTATCCAAAATCCGCGGATGTGTGATTATGAGCGCAGTAGACTGTGTTATGCTGTGTTTTCAATTCATTCTGGCAGCCGGAGGGCGCTGGAAAGCTGTACTACTGAAAATTCACCCCATGGGGAACACATGAAGAACAGACACACCATGTGACATTCAGGAAGTATCTGACATATGGACATATCCACACAGCTCCCTGGGATCGTCAGATCGCTATTTTATGCAGATAGACACGTTTTAAGACAATAAACACACAATCGCGGCAATATATGGTTGGTCTGTGTTCTTTATGCCATGCTGGGTGGTTTCATAATAGATGATATTTATAATGCAATGCTATTCCACATAGCTTTTAGCATTGTATATTTTCTGTCAGATTTTTTGACCCGAAGCTATATGAGATCACATATTGTTATATAAAACACTCTACATATAAAATATAAAGTGATATGAAGCAAGTTTTGAATAAAACATGATTTTAATCGTATAAATTGTTGTTTTGCTGGTGTGCTAAGCTAACATGCTAGCTTGCCCTAGATGCACCTGCCACTGAGTAAATACTTTATTTTTATGAACATTTTCTAAATGTAAAACTACTGAAATGCTTATTTGGACGAAATGCATTCAATAGAGTCTCAGTGAGGGTAAAGTGAGAGGTTTGATTTAGAAATGAGGTTTGAATAGAACAGTTTGAATAGAGAATCGTTAGTAATTATAATGCAGACAAAAGAATAATAATTTGAGCCATAACCAGTCCGCATAAGTGTGAATGCCGGGGAGACAAACTGAATGGGGCAGTTTGCACCTCTAAACAATAGAGGCAATACAGCGACTGAAAGCTGAGATGTGGCAATAAACATCAGTTGATATTTCAGCGATATCTCAAAATAAAATCACATCAAACGATCTTGTAAAACGTTTAATAAAATTCAGAGTTTTAGACTGATCATCTTCAGATCTGAAATATAACATGGTCAGACTTGTGGCTTTAGCTGTAGTGCATTTCTAGATTTCTCCAAGGCCCACTTCAATTTTATTTTCATAAAGATATATCATACAAATAAATTTCTAATAACTTTACAAAACTTTGAAGCTTATTATAGCTTTTTTTTATTATAAAAAATATTATCATTTTGACTTTACAGTAAACTGCCAGGTGTCTGCTTTCAAATGAGACCATAATTATGCTTTTAGTGCAAAGGATTCACAAACTGTATTTGTTTTAGTCTGAGTATACATTTCTTAGGATTTTTTTCAAAATTTAGAAATCAGCTTAACAGGTTAAATGGGTTAAATGAGTAATTACTTAGAATACTAAATAAAAATTTTAATTAAAGTATATTACAAAGTTTTAATTTGGACACTAAATAATCATATTAACTTGTACAAAAATGGCATTATATGACCCCTTAAGCCTGGTAGTCCAGTGACAGTGAAAATACTGTTAATGAGTTGATAAAAGCACCAAATTTTGCATGGTGTTTTCTTAGGGTATATAGTGTTATTTTGGCCAATGAGTCCTTGAAAAAAAAAAAAACTTTATCATGTTATATTAGAAGAATATTATAAATTAAATCTGCTTTTAAAAACTTCGATTTTCAAGCTCCTGCACAAGATAAACTGTTCAAATTAATAAAATGAAGTTAACATTTTATGTTTATTTACAACCCCAAATCAGAAAAAGTTGGGACCATATGGAATGTGCAAATAAAATAAAAAAGAAGTGATTTCTAAAATTACTTTCACTTGTATTTCATTGCAGACGATATGAACACAAAATATTTCATGTTTTGTCTGGTCAACTTCATGTCATTTGTAAATATGCATCCTTTCCTGTCATTCAGACCTGCAACACATTTCAAAAAAAGTTGGGACAGTAAAGCATTTACCACTTTGTAATGTTGCCATTCCTTTTCACAACACTCAAAAGACGTTTAGGGACTGAAGACACCAAGTGATGAAGTGTTTCAGGTGTAGTTTTGTCCCATTCTTCCTGCAAACAAGTCTTAAGGTGGGCAACAGTACGGGGTCTTCGTTGTCGCATTTTGCGCTTCAAAATGCGCCACACATTCTCTATTGGAGACAGGTCGGGACTGCAGGCAGGCCAGTCAAGTACCCGTACCCTCTTCCTCCGCAGCCAGGACTTTGTAATGTGTGCAGAATGTGGTTTTGCATTGTCTTGTTGAAATATGCATGGACGTCCCTGGAAAAGATATCTTCTTGAAGGCAGCATATTATGCTCCAAAATCTTTAAGTACTTTTCAGCATTAATGGTGCCTTCACAGAAGTGCAAGTTACCTTTGCCAAGGGCACTGACACAACCCCATCCCATGGCAGACCCTGGCTTTTGGACTTGTTGCTGGTAACAGTCTGGATGATCCTTTTCTTCTTTGGTCCGGAGCACACGGCGTCCATTCCTCCAAAAAAATACCTGAAATACTGATTCATCTGACCACAGAACACATTTCCACTGTGTGATGGTCCATCCCAGATGCCTCCAAGCCCAGAGAAGTCGACGGCGCTTCTGGACACTGTTAACATAATAATAATAATAATAATAATAATGTGTTTGATTTATATAGCGCTTTTCAAGGCACTCAAAGCGCTTTACATAGAAGGGGGGAATCTCCTCAACCACCACCAATGTGCAGCATCCACCCGGATGATGCGACGGCAGCCATATTGCGCCAGAACGCTCACCACACACCAGCTGATTGGTGGAGAGGAGACCGAGTGATGAAGCCAATCAGGATATGGGGATTATTAGGAGGCCATGATGGACAGGGGCCAATGGGCAAATTTGGCCAGGATGCTTCAATGCAGGATGCAAAAGGCTTCCTTTTGGCACAGTACAGTTTTAACTGGCATTTGTGGATGTAACTACGTATTGTGGTACTTGACAAAGGTTTGCCAAAGTAGTCCTGAGCCCATGTGGTGATATCGCTTATAGATGAATGACGATTCTTGATGCAGTGCCGCCTGAGGGATCGGAGACCACGGTTGTTCAGCTTAGGCTTGCGGCCTTGTCCTTTACGCACTGAAATTCCTCCAGATTCCTTGAATCTTGTAATTATGTTATGCACTGTTGAATGTGAAATATCCAAATCTCTTCCTATCTTTCTTTGAGGAACATTGTTTTTAAACATTTCAATAATTTTCTCACGTATTTGTTGGCAAACTGGCGATCCTCGGCCCATCCACCTCATTACTAGCCCTAAATTGCTCCTGTCCTAACTTTTTTTGAAATGTGTTGCAGGTCTGAATGACAGGAAAGGATGCATATTTACAAATGACATGAAGTTGACCAGACAAAACATGAAATATTTTGTGTTCATATTGTCTGCAATGAAATACAAGTCAAAGTAAATTTAGAAATCACTACTTTCTTTTTTTATTTGCGTTTTCCAAACTGTCCCAACTTTTTCTGATTTGGGGTTGTATGTTTATGACCCTTTATATAACTAAAGTAGGGTTGGGTCCCCTAAATTGGCAGTTGACAATGCAATTTTGTAAAATCAGGGTAATGTGTTTAGAAATGAAAGTTTTGGTAATAACTCGAGCAGCTGCATTTTGCACCAAATGTAATTTATAGAGAGATTTGGATGGAAACCCAAAAAAGTTTGTAGCCTGTAGTTTTTAGGTTAACTACTGAAGAGACAGATTCGTATGTGTCGCACTCGCAAAACTCGCAACAGGAGGCATGGAGAGCAGCTTGATCTATGCCACCCTTACAGAATAAGAATCTTTTGAACATCCAGTCATTGGCGTTTCATTGGCTTTCCATCTCCAGATTCAATAGCCTTCTATACTTTTGTCTTTGTCGCTTTCATACGCTTTAAACTTCAGGTGGCAAGATTTGTGCCAAGAGTCAGAATGTGAAGCAAAATTGATAGCAGTTTTATCTTTCCCAAAATAGTTTATTTGGAAGATTTTCAATCTGCCTGAATTGCTTGACATAAGCACCTCTCTCCATTAACCCTTTAGGCGCCAGAGGTTTTTTCCTAAAATGTTCGATTTTGACATCTTAATTTCAAAAGGCTATATCTTAAAAGTGATAAAAGGGAAACTTTCTGCAAATTAGAGAAATATTAAGGAGGACCCTAAGTTTATGTAGAGATTACATTTTCCCATCTAATTTGCATATTATGACGTCATAACGTGGGGGCAATCTTGGATTATAGAATTTTCATGAAAAGCCACATGTTTAAATGATAAAATGCAGCACTTCTTTCCCCCCAAAAGGTCCCTCACCTTCGGTGTGCTATATTGCACAATACTGAATGTTCAGGTAAATAGTAAATAGTTAACAAACTGTGTGAATCATTACTAATAAATGGTAGAAACAAACCGAATGCATGTAGCGGTTTGCCTTTTGCTGTAGAGATTTTCCATTTACTACATACAGTAGGCACTCGGATTCCATATATAGGGCACATATATATTATATATTATGCATAATAGCCCCTCTGCCCCGTGTCACAGCGCGTCTGCTCGCGTCCAGATCTGCCTCACGCGCCGCTGAATGTGCACGGCCGAGTGTGCACGAGTGTGTTTTTGTCATTTTGACTGCCCACCCTGCCTCCACGTTGCCCTCAAACTTGCTAATGAATACTTCGACCTCTTCTAACATACCCAGTGGCGTTAGATAAAGTCTCCACCACAATACTGTCGCTGCGATCGCGGAGAGGCGTGCGGTGAGGACGCGCGCTTCATGGTGAGCGCGGCAAAAATCTCCCGCGGCCACCTCGTTCCCAACACTAACAAACCTGCTAACTTCGCGATGAACACTGGGACCCCGGGAAACATTATTCCCACCACTGACCTTGGGCAAAGGACCATCTACATTGAGCAAATGATTCACCATTTTTGCTTAGTGTTAGGTTTAGTTTCACTTTCAGAATCACCGTCATCTCATATTTCCCTTCAGAATCAGGGTCCGCGAATAGAAGACCCAACACTTCATTGCGGGTAAGCTTTATTGATGCCATTAGAACATAATAATAGTAATAATAATCTAATGCAAATATTCGCTGACGTTAACAATGCTCTGATAAAACAGCTCACTCGCACATCAGCTCCGCTTTTGTTTGCACTGATTCTATGCGCTCTTGCTTGTATATTTTGTATAGAATCATGATGTTTGTATGAGTCAGGGATGAAGTACAACATGTCTACCATCTAGTGGAGGGGAGGTTGAATGAAATTTGACACCCTATTTGACAAAATCATCTGTTTTATTCAGTGACGCATCTTGTCGAGTAAACTCGACCGTGCTGCCAAGAGGGTTAACAATGTCTAAAAGCTGATATGTGACAAGTTGTGCAGAAAACAAGCTCAAAAACCCAGAAGTGTTTATAAGCTGTTGACCCAAAAAGCAATTGAAATATCATATATACATTTGACATTTGGATATTTGATCAAATGTTCACTCCACATGTAGGCATACTGAGTGCCATGATTCCAAAATTGACCTTCCTGCTGGAGCCTCACGTCTTATTGGCTTCCGCCTCATGCAATACAAAGTCAGAGATAATTAATTGAATGAATTAATTTACTAGCAACTACATCCCTTCCCCAGTTCTTCGTAGTCCGTGTCATTAAATAGCAGGTTTCCACTGTCACAACTTGCCCCATATGGAGTGAACCTACTGAATAACTATATTCACACTGAGGAGACAGACTCTATCATCTCCTCTGTGATTGCTCTGAGCAGGTCTGAATCCTCTATCCAGAGAGAAGCAAGCATGATGTTCCAGGGAGGAAATCCCAATGTCATCCGGATCTTTGGGCTGTATGAGGGCCGTGTGGGTGTGCCTCTGCTCCCGCTTCAGTCTGGGCTGGTGATGGAGTTTATGTCGAATGGCTCGGTGGCTGAGCTTCTGCAGACTCTAGCCGGCCCTCCTCCATGGCCTCTGGCCTTCCGCATGGCTCATCAGATCGGCCTGGGAATGAACTTCCTCCATCAGCTGAGTCCGCCTCTGCTGCACCTGGACCTGAAGCCCAGCAACGTGCTCTTGAACGCCAGCCTCGACGCCAAGGCAAGCGCACATGACACGCTCTAGACAGCTTCACCACTCTAAACAATCTGGGGGAAATATAAAGGAAAATATCACCATCGATGCCAAACTTTAATTATTTAAATCATGAGAAATTAAAAAAGTACAAATTATGTTAATAACAAATTAATTACTAAGTCATAATTCTGAGATAAAGTCAAGCTTATGACTGAACACATTTATCACACACATTTATTTTAGTGCTTTATGAAAATGCACAATAAACCGATTGAAAATATATATATATATATATATATATATATATATATATATATATATATATATATATATATATATATATATATATATATATATAATAATATATTAGCATTGACGGCAAACCTTTTTTTTTACTTAAAAGGTCGATATTATGATATTAAAAGTTTAAAATAATGACAGAAAGTATTACAGTAATAATTATGACAATATAAAATTACACACAATTTATAATTATGAGAAAAGGTCACAATGTTTGAGGCTCTCAGACGATCAGAATGATAAAGGGTCTCAGATGGGTCAGAATGATTGAGGCTCTCAGACGGTCAGAATGATTGAGGCTCTCAGACGGTCAGAATGATAAAGGGTCTCAGACGGGTCAGAATGATTGAGGCTCTCTGAAGGGTCAGAATGATTGAGGCTCTCAGACGGGTCAGAATGATAAAGGGTCTCAGACGGGTCAGAATGATTGAGGCTCTCAGACGGGTCAGAATGATTAAGGATCTCAGACGGGTCAGAATGATTGAGGCTCTCAGACGGGTCAGAATGATTGAGGCTCTCAGACGGGTCAGAATGATAAAGGGTCTCAGACGGGTCAGAATGATTGAGGCTCTCAGACGGGTTAGAATGATAAAGGGTCTCAGACGGGTCAGAATGATTGAGGCTCACAGATGGGTCAGAATGATTGAGGCTCTCAGACGGGTCAGAATGATTGAGGCTCTCAGACGGGTCAGAATGATTGAGGCTCTCAGACGGGTCAGAATGATTGAGGCTCTCAGACGGGTCAGAATGATTGAGGCTCTCAGACGGTCAGAATGATTGAGGCTCTCAGACGGGTCAGAATGATAAAGGGTCTCAGACGGGTCAGAATGATTGAGGCTCTCAGACGGGTCAGAATGATTGAGGCTCTCAGATGGGTCAGAATGATTGAGGCTCTCAGACGGGTCAGAATGATTGAGGCTCTCAGACGGTCAGAATGATTGAGGCTCTCAGACGGGTCAGAATGATTGAGGCTCTCAGACGGGTCAGAGTGATTGAGGCTCTCAGACGGGTCAGAATGATTGAGGCTCTCAGACGGGTCAGAATGATAAAGGGTCTCAGACGGGTCAGAATGATTGAGGCTCTCAGACGGGTCAGAATGATTGAGGCTCTCAGACGGGTCAGAATGATTGAGGCTCTCAGACGGGTCAGAATGATTGAGGCTCTCAGACGGTCAGAATGATTGAGGCTCTCAGACGGGTCAGAATGATTGAGGCTCTCAGACGGTCAGAATGATTGAGGCTCACAGACGGGTCAGAGTGATTGAGGCTCTCAGATGGGTCAGAATGATTGAGGCTCACAGACGGGTCAGAGTGATTGAGGCTCACAGACGGGTCAGAGTGATTTAGGTTCTCAGACGGGTCAGAGTGATTGAGGCTCTCAGATGGGTCAGAATGGTTGAGACTCACAGATGGGTCAGAATGATTGAGGCTCAAAGACGGGTCAGAATGATTGAGGCTCTCAGACGGGTCAGAGTGATTGAGGCTCTCAGACGGTCAGAATGATTGAGGCCCTCAGACGGTCAGAATGATTGAGGCTCTCAGACGGGTCAGAATGATTGAGGCTCTCAGACGGTCAGAGTGATTGAGGCTCTCAGAAGGGTCAGAATGATTGAGGCTCTCAGACGGTCAGAATGATTGAGGCTCTCAGACGGTCAGAATGATTGAGGCTCACAGATGGGTCAGAGTGATTGAGGCTCTCAGACGGTCAGAGTGATTGAGGCTCACAGATGGGTCAGAATGATTGAGGCTCTCAGACGGTCAGAGTGATTGAGGCTCACAGATGGGTCAGAATGATTGAGGCTCTCAGACGGTCAGAGTGATTGAGGCTCACAGATGGGTCAGAATGATAAAGGGTCTCAGACGGGTCAGAATGATTGAGGCTCTCAGATGGGTCAGAATGATTGAGGCTCACAGACGGGTCAGAGTGATTGAGGCTCTCAGACGGGTCAGAGTGATTGAGGCTCTCAGATGGGTCAGAATGGTTGAGGCTCACAGATGGGTCAGAATGATTGAGGCTCAAAGACGGGTCAGAATGATTGAGGCTCTCAGACGGGTCAGAATGATTGAGGCTCTCAGACGGGTCAGAGTGATTAAGGCTCTCAGACGGTCAGAATGATTGAGGCTCTCAGACGGGTCAGAATGATTGAGGCTCTCAGACGGGTCAGAGTGATTGAGGCTCTCAGACGGTCAGAATGATTGAGGCTCTCAGACGGGTCAGAATGATTGAGGCTCTCAGACGGTCAGAATGTTTGAGGCTCTCAGACGGGTCAGAATGATTGAGGCTCTCAGACGGGTCAGAATGATTGAGGCTCTCAGACGGGTCAGAATGATTGAGGCTCTCAGACGGGTCAGAATGATTGAGGCTCTCAGACGGTCAGAATGATTGAGGCTCTCAGACGGGTCAGAATGATAAAGGGTCTCAGACGGGTCAGAATGATTGAGGCTCTCAGACGGGTCAGAATGATTGAGGCTCTCAGATGGGTCAGAATGATTGAGGCTCTCAGACGGGTCAGAATGATTGAGGCTCTCAGACGGTCAGAATGATTGAGGCTCTCAGACGGGTCAGAATGATTGAGGCTCTCAGACGGGTCAGAGTGATTGAGGCTCTCAGACGGGTCAGAATGATTGAGGCTCTCAGACGGGTCAGAATGATAAAGGGTCTCAGACGGGTCAGAATGATTGAGGCTCTCAGACGGGTCAGAATGATTGAGGCTCTCAGACGGGTCAGAATGATTGAGGCTCTCAGACGGGTCAGAATGATTGAGGCTCTCAGACGGTCAGAATGATTGAGGCTCTCAGACGGGTCAGAATGATAAAGGGTCTCAGACGGGTCAGAATGATTGAGGCTCTCAGACGGGTCAGAATGATTGAGGCTCTCAGACGGTCAGAATGATTGAGGCTCTCAGACGGGTCAGAATGATTGAGGCTCTCAGACGGTCAGAATGATTGAGGCTCACAGACGGGTCAGAGTGATTGAGGCTCTCAGATGGGTCAGAATGATTGAGGCTCACAGACGGGTCAGAGTGATTGAGGCTCACAGACGGGTCAGAGTGATTTAGGTTCTCAGACGGGTCAGAGTGATTGAGGCTCTCAGATGGGTCAGAATGGTTGAGACTCACAGATGGGTCAGAATGATTGAGGCTCAAAGACGGGTCAGAATGATTGAGGCTCTCAGACGGGTCAGAGTGATTGAGGCTCTCAGACGGTCAGAATGATTGAGGCCCTCAGACGGTCAGAATGATTGAGGCTCTCAGACGGGTCAGAATGATTGAGGCTCTCAGACGGTCAGAGTGATTGAGGCTCTCAGAAGGGTCAGAATGATTGAGGCTCTCAGACGGTCAGAATGATTGAGGCTCTCAGACGGTCAGAATGATTGAGGCTCACAGATGGGTCAGAGTGATTGAGGCTCTCAGACGGGTCAGAGTGATTGAAGCTCACAGATGGGTCAGAGTGATTGAGGCTCTCAGACGGTCAGAGTGATTGAGGCTCTCAGACGGGTCAGAGTGATTGAAGCTCACAGATGGGTCAGAGTGATTGAGGCTCTCAGACGGTCAGAGTGATTGAGGCTCACAGATGGGTCAGAATGATTGAGGCTCTCAGACGGTCAGAGTGATTGAGGCTCACAGATGGGTCAGAATGATTGAGGCTCTCAGACGGTCAGAGTGATTGAGGCTCACAGATGGGTCAGAATGATAAAGGGTCTCAGACGGGTCAGAATGATTGAGGCTCTCAGATGGGTCAGAATGATTGAGGCTCACAGACGGGTCAGAGTGATTGAGGCTCTCAGACGGGTCAGAGTGATTGAGGCTCTCAGATGGGTCAGAATGGTTGAGGCTCACAGATGGGTCAGAATGATTGAGGCTCAAAGACGGGTCAGAATGATTGAGGCTCTCAGACGGGTCAGAATGATTGAGGCTCTCAGACGGGTCAGAGTGATTAAGGCTCTCAGACGGTCAGAATGATTGAGGCTCTCAGACGGGTCAGAATGATTGAGGCTCTCAGATGGGTCAGAGTGATTGAGGCTCTCAGACGGTCAGAATGATTGAGGCTCTCAGACGGGTCAGAATGATTGAGGCTCTCAGACGGGTCAGAGTGATTGAGGCTCTCAGACGGTCAGAATGATTGAGGCTCTCAGACGGGTCAGAATGATTGAGGCTCTCAGACGGTCAGAATGTTTGAGGCTCTCAGACGGTCAGAATGATTGAGGCTCACAGACGGATCAGAGTGATTGAGGCTCTCAGACGGGTCAGAATGATTGAGGCTCACAGATGGGTCAGAATGATTGAGGCTCTCAGACGGTCAGAATGATTGAGGCTCACAGATGGGTCAGAATGATTGAGGCTCTCAGACGGTCAGAGTGATTGAAGCTCACAGATGGGTCAGAATGATTGAGGCTCTCAGACGGTCAGAGTGATTGAGGCTCTCAGACGGGTCAGAATGATTGAGGCTCACAGATGGGTCAGAGCGATTGAGGCTCTCAGAAGGGTCAGAATGATTGAGGCTCTCAGACGGTCAGAATGATTGAGGCTCTCAGAAGGGTCAGAATGATTAAGGCTCTCAGACGGGTCAGAATGATTGAGGCTGTCAGACAGGTCAGAATGATTGAGGCTCTCAGACGGGTCAGAATGATTAAGGCTCTCAGACGGGTCAGAATGATTGAGGCTGTCAGACGGGTCAGAATGATTAAGGCTCTCAGACGGGTCAGAATGATTGAGGCTCTCAGACGGGTCAGAATGATTGAGGCTCTCAGACGGGTCAGAATGATTGAGGCTCTCAAACGGGTCAGAATGATTGAGGCTCACAGATGGGTCAGAATGATTGGGGCTCTCAGACGGGTCAGAATGATTGAGGCTCTCAGACGGGTCAGAATGATTGAGGCTCTCAGACGGTCAGAATGATTGAGGCTCTCAGACGGGTCAGATTGATTGAGGCTCTCAGACGGGTCAGAATGATTGAGGCTCTCAGACGGGTCAGAATGATTAAGGCTCACAGACGGGTCAGAATGATTGAGGCTCTCAGACGGGTCAGATTGATTGAGGCTCTCAGACGGGTCAGATTGATTGAGGCTCTCAGACGGGTCAGAATGATTGAGGCTGTCAGACGGGTCAGAATGATTAAGGCTCTCAGACGGGTCAGAATGATTGAGGCTCTCAGACGGGTCAGAATGATTGAGGCTCTCAGACGGGTCAGATTGATTGAGGCTCTCAGACGGGTCAGAATGATTGAGGCTCTCAGACGGGTCAGAATGATTGAGGCTCTCAGACGGGTCAGAATGATTGAGGCTCTCAGACGGGTCAGAATGATTGAGGCTCTCAGACGGGTCAGAATGATTGAGGCTCTCAGACGGGTCAGAGTGATTGAGGCTCTCAAACGGGTCAGAATGATTGAGGCTCACAGATGGGTCAGAGTGATTGAGGCTCTCAGACGGTCAGAATGATTGAGGCTCTCAGACGGGTCAGATTGATTGAGGCTCTCAGACGGGTCAGATTGATTGAGGCTCTCAGACGGGTCAGAATGATTGAGGCTCACAGATGGGTCAGAAGGATTGAGGCTCTCAGAAGGGTCAGAATGATTGAGGCTCTCAGACGGGTCAGAATGATCGAGGCTGTCAGACGGGTCAGAATGATTGAGGCTGTCAGACAGGTCAGAATGATTGAGGCTGTCAGATGGGTCAGAGTGATTGAGGCTCTCAGGCGGTCAGAATGATTGAGGCTCTCAGACGGGTCAGAATGATCGAGGCTGTCAGACGGGTCAGAATGATTGAGGCTCTCAGACGGGTCAGAATGATTGGGGCTCTCAGACGGGTCAGAATGATTGAGGCTCTCAGACGTTCAGAATGATTGAGGCTCTCAGACGGGTCAGAATGATTGAGGCTCTCAGACGGTCAGAATGATTGAGGCTCTCAGACGGTCAGAATGATTGAGGCTCTCAGACGGTCAGAATGATTGAGGCTCTCAGATGGGTCAGAATGATTGAGGCTCTCAGACGGGTCAGAATGATTGAGGCTCTCAGACGGGTCAGAATGATTGAGGCTCTCAGACGGTCAGAATGATTGAGGCTCTCAGACGGGTCAGAATGATTGAGGCTCTCAGACGGGTCAGAATGATTGAGGCTCTCAGACGGTCAGAATGATTGAGGCTCTCAGACGGGTCAGAATGATTGAGGCTCTCAGACGGGTCAGAATGATTGAGGCTCTCAGACGGTCAGAATGATTGAGGCTCTCAGACGGGTCAGAGTGATTGAGGCTCTCAGACGGGTCAGAATGATTGAGGCTCTCAGATGGTCAGAATGATTGAGGCTCATGTCATGACGTTTCTTAAGCTGCTGATAAATGCCTGGGTCAGATTCAGGATGTGATTGTCCTGATTTTCCCTCTAGGATTCAGATCTCTGTCAGCCTCTGTGTTTGTCTCGTCCTGCAGATCACAGATTTCGGCCTGTCCCGAGTGGCTCGGAGCATCTCCAGGTGTGGGGCAGATGCAGGTGAGGATGAGGGCGGGACGCTGAGCTACATGCCTCCTGAAGCGCTGCAGTCTGTCAATTACAAGGCCAGCAAAGCCTCCGATGTTTACAGGTATCAGACAAACTACACACACACACACAGTGGAGTCTCTACTGTGTTTACATGACTTGTCTTCTAAAACGTCTGAGTGTGTCTTCTGAATGCTTCGCTCTGCAGTTATGGCGTCCTGCTGTGGTCCATCATCACCGGGAAGGAACCATATGGCGGTAAGCGTCCTCGAGCCACTCTTTCATTGCCATCCACATGGGTGTGTGTCTATTCTCATGTGTGTGTGTGTGTCCAGTCTCATGGGTTATGGGTGTGTGTTCCAGGCGCCGTGTCCAGTCTGGTGCGGTTTCGGATCCCTCAGGGGGACAGGCCGGACCTGACCCTGATTGACTGCAGTGAGACCGAAGGCCTGGAGGGTCTGCTGGAGCTCCTGAGGCGCTGCTGGCATCAGGAACCCCACAGAAGACCCACTTTCCTGGGTCAGGAACATCACCCTCATGCTCATTAAATGCTCCTTTACATCTAACTTCAATCATTTATTTACTGTTTTGTTTTTTATTTTAACACTACTTTTCTTTTTTTATTTAAATCTAGTTTTATTTATAATTTGCCCGCAATTAAATTGTTTTAGCTATTTAAATACAAATGCATTTATTTTGTCAGTTTTACTTATTTAAAATCAAATGCATTACTTTATTATTTATTTAAATAAACACTATTTATTTTTTTATAATAATTTTTGTTTATTTTAATCAAATTTGTTAGTTTATTTATTTTCAATCTTTTAGATGCCAAATATGATTATCATTTAATTAATTAATTAATTAATTAATTAATTAATTAATTAATTAATTAATTAATTAATTAATTAATTCAATCAAATGTAATCTATTTGTTTTAATGTTTTTTATTGTAATTAATTTAGTTTAGTAGTATTTTTTATTTTATATTTTATTTATTCGTAATAAAAATATTTATTTTTAATTTGAATCCAGTAGTTTATTATGGTGTTGTTCTCTGTTCTCAGATTGTGTCAATGTGACGGAAGTGATCTTCGAGATGCACCAGCGTGGACTCAGTGATGCCGTCCGGGACGTCCTGAAGCAGCTGGTGCATTTGCTTTACTCCACGCGTTCCTTTACTCCGCCCGTCCCCTCACCCTTCACTCATGGCTCCTTTACTCCACCCGTCCCTTCAACCTTCACTCACAGCTCCTTTACTCCGCCCGTTCCCTCACCCTTCACTCTCTGCTCCTTTACTCCGCCCGTTCTCTCACCCTTCACTCACGGCTCCTTTACTCCGCCCGTACCCTCACCCTTCACTCACGGCTCCTTTACTCCACCCGTTCCCTCACCCTTCACTCACGGCTCCTTTACTCCATTTGTTCCCTCACCCTTCACGCACGGCTCCTTTACTCCACCCGTTCCCTCACCCTTCACTCACGGCTCCTTTACTCCACTCGTTCCCTCACCCTTCACTCACGGCTCCTTTACTCCACCCGTTCCCTCACCCTTCACTCACGGCTCCTTTACTCCGCCCGTCCCCTCACCCTTCACTCACGGCTCCTTTACTCCGGCCATCCCCTCACCCTTCACGCACGGCTCCTTTACTCCACCCGTCCCCTCACCCTTCACTCACGGCTCCTTTACTCCACCCGTTCCCTCACCCTTCACTCACGGCTCCTTTACTCCATTCGTTCCCTCACCTTTCACGCACGGCTCCTTTACTCAACCCGTTCCCTCACCCTTCACTCACGGCTCCTTTACTCCACCCGTCCCCTCACCCTTCACTCACGGCTCCTTTACTCCACCCGTCCCCTCACCCTTCACGCACGGCTCCTTTACTCCACCCGTCCCCTCACCCTTCATGCACGGCTCCTTTACTCCACCCGTCCCCTCACCCTTCACTCACGGCTCCTTTACTCCACCCGTCCCCTCACCCTTCACGCACGGCTCCTTTACTCCACCCGTCCCCTCACCCTTCACTCACGGCTCCTTTACTCCACCCGTCCCCTCACCCTTCACGCACGGCTCCTTTACTCCACCCGTCCCCTCACCCTTCACTCACGGCTCCTTTACTCCACCCGTCCCCTCAACCTTCATGCACGGCTCCTTTACTCCACCCGTCCCCTCACCCTTCACTCACGGCTCCTTTACTCCATTCGTTCCCTCACCCTTCACTCACGGCTCCTTTACTCCATTCGTTCCCTCACCTTTCACGCACGGCTCCTTTACTCCACCCGTCCCCTCACCCTTCACTCACGGCTCCTTTACTCCACCCGTCCCCTCACCCTTCACGCACGGCTCCTTTACTCCACCCGTCCCCTCACCCTTCACGCACGGCTCCTTTACTCCATTCGTTCCCTCACCTTTCACGCACGGCTCCTTTACTCAACCCATTCCCTCACCCTTCACTCACGGCTCCTTTACTCCACCCGTCCCCTCACCATTCATTCATGGCTCGTTTACTCCGCCCGTCCCCTCACCCTTCACTAATGGCTCCTTTACTTCACCCGTCCCCTCACCCTTCACTCACGGCTCCTTACTCCACCCGTTCCCTCACCCTTCACTCATGGCTCCTTTACTCCACCCGTCCCCTCACCATTCGTTTACGGCTCCTTAACATCGCCCCTCCCCTCACCCTTCACTCAGAGGGGGAATGGGTGGAGTAAAGGAGCTGTGTGTGTGTGTGTGCCGTCGGAACTAAGGCTTCTTTACTTTTGTCATTTCAGGAAGGTGACGTCTGTTCCAGTCTCAAATCAATACAGATCTCCCCAAAACCACAGAATGGTTAGTAATATTCAGCTGATGCTTTTATCCACATTGAGGGTCATGGTCAGCTAAACCCTAACATTTACATTTACATTTTACATTTATGCATTTAGCAGACGCTTTTATCCAAAGCGACTTACAACTCAGGAGAACAGGAAGCGATCCGTCAAGAAGAGGCAACGAAACACAAAAAGTGCCCTAAATACTAAGATTTGTACACTGCTCAGAGTAGCAAAGACCAGAAAAGGAAAGAAGAAAGGAGAAATAGAGGGGGAAAGAATTTTTTTTTTTATAATTTTTTTTTTTTTTATGTAAGATTAAGTGCTCATGGAAGAGATGAGTTTTTACCTGTCTTTTGAATGAAGTTAGTGATTCTGTTGTGCGTATGGAGGACGGAAGATCGTTCCACCAACCCGGAACAATGAAAGAAAAAGTTCGAGAGAGGGATTTCATGCCTCTCTGTGATGGTACCACAAGCCTTCGCTCATTAGCTGAGCGAAGGCTTCTGGTGGGTGTGTAGACGCGTAGGAGTGAGTCGAAGTATGCGGGTGCTGAGCTTGTGGAAGATCCATGAGCAAGAGTCAGGGCTTTGAATTTGATCCGGGCAGCGAGTGGTAGCCAATGCAGAGAGATGAATAGAGGTGTGACATGAGCCATTTTGGGCTCATTGAATACAAGACGTGCTGCAGCGTTCTGGATCATTTGCAGCGGTTTGATTGCACAAGATGCCCTAACCCCCACAATTAAATGCCCTAATTGCACAAGATGCCCTAACCCCCATCCACAGCGAGGGTCAGCTAAACCATAACCCCATCCACAGTGAGGGTCAGCTAAACCCTAACCCCATCCACAGTGAGGGTCAGCTAAACCCTAACCCCATCCAAAGTGAGGGTCAGATAAACCATAACCCCATCCAAAGTGAGGGTCAGATAAACCATAACCCCATCCAAAGTGAGAGTCAGCTAAACCCTAACCCCCATCCACAGTGAGGGTCAGCTAAACCCTAACCCCATCCAAAGTGAGGGTCAGATAAACCATAACCCCATCCAAAGTGATGGTAAGATAAACCATAACCCCATCCAAAGTGAGGGTCAGATAAACCATAACTCCATCCAAAGTGAGGGTCAGATAAACCATAACCCCATCCACACTGAGGGTCAGCTAAACCCTAACGCCATCCACAGTGAGGGTCAGCTAAACCATAACCCCATCCACAGTGAGGGTCAGATAAACCATAACCCCATCCACAGTGAGGGTCAGATAAACCATAACCCCATCCAAAGTGAGGGTCAGATAAACCATAACCCCATCCAAAGTGAGGGTCAGATAAACCATAACCCCATCCAAAGTGAGAGTCAGCTAAACCCTAACCCCCATCCACAGTGAGGGTCAGCTAAACCCTAACCCCATCCACAGTGAGGGTCAGCTAAACCCTAACCCCATCCACAGTGAGAGTCAGCTAAACCATAACCCCATCCACAGTGAGGGTCAGCTAAACCCTAACGCCATCCACAGTGAGGGTCAGCTAAACCATAACCCCATCCACAGTGAGGGTCAAATAAACCGTAACCCCATCCACAGTGAGGGTCAGCTAAACCCTGACCCCATCCACAGTGAGGGTCAGATAAACCGTAACCCCATCCACAGCGAGGGTCAGATAAACCATAACCCCATCCACAGTGAGGATCAGATAAACCATAACCCCATCCACAGTGAGGGTCAGATAAACCATAACCCCCACAGTGAGGGTCAGCTAAACCCTAACCCCATCCACAGTGAGGGTCAGCTAAACCATAACCCCATCCACAATGAGGGTCAGCTAAACCCTAACCCCATCCACAGTGAGGGTCAGCTAAACCATAACCCCATCCACAGTGAGGGTCAGCTAAACCATAACCCCATCCACAGTGAGGGTCAGATAAACCATAACCCCATCCACAGCGAGGGTCAGCTAAACCCTGACCCCATCCACAGTGAGGGTCAGATAAACCATAACCCCATCCACAGCGAGGGTCAGCTAAACCATAACCCCATCCACAGTGAGGGTCAGATAAACCATAACCCCATCCACAGCGAGGGTCAGATAAACCCTAACCCCATCCACAGTGAGGGTCAGCTAAACCATAACCCCATCCACAGTGAGGGTCAGATAAACCATAACCCCATCCACAGCGAGGGTCAGCTAAACCCTGACCCCATCCACAGTGAGGGTCAGATAAACCATAACCCCATCCACAGCGAGGGTCAGCTAAACCATAACCCCATCCACAGTGAGGGTCAGATAAACCATAACCCCATCCACAGTGAGGGTCAGATAAACCCTAACCCCATCCACAGTGAGGGTCAGCTAAACCATAACCCCATCCACAATGAGGGTCAGATAAACCGTAACCCCATCCACAGCGAGGGTCAGCTAAACCCTGACCCCATCCATAGTGAGGGTCAGATAAACCGTAACCCCATCCACAGCAAGGGTCAGCTAAACCCTGACCCCATCCACAGTGAGGGTCAGCTAAACCATAACCCAATCCTCAGTGAGGGTCAGATAAACCGTAACCCCATCCACAGCGAGGGTCAGCTAAACCCTGACCCCATCCACAGTAAGGGTCAGATAAACCGTAACCCCATCCACAGCGAGGGTCAGCTAAACCCTGACCCCATCCACAGTGAGGGTCAGATAAACCGTAACCCCATCCACAGTGAGGGTGAGATAAACCATAACCCCATCCACAGTGAGGGTCAGATAAACCATAACCCCATCCACAGTGAGGTTCAGATAAACCATAACCCCATCCACAGTGAGGCTCAGATAAACCATAACCCCATCCACAGTGAGGGTCAGATAAACCATAACCCCATCCACAGTGAGGGTCAGCTAAACCCTGACCCCTTCCACAGTGAGGGTCAGATAAACCATTACCCCATCCAAAGTGAGGGTCAGATAAACCATAACCCCATCCACAGTGAGGGTCAGCTAAACCCTAACCCCATCCAAAGTGAGGGTCAGATAAACCCTAACCCCATCCACAGTGAGGGTCAGCTAAACCCTAACCCCATCCACAGTGAGGGTCAGCTAAACCCTAACCCCATCCAAAGTGAGAGTCAGCTAAACCATAACCCCATCCACAGCAAGGGTCAGCTAAACCCTGACCCCATCCACAGTGAGGGTCAGCTAAACCATAACCCCATCCACAGTGAGGGTCAGATAAACCGTAACCCCATCCACAGCGAGGGTCAGCTAAACCCTGACCCCATCCACAGTGAGGGTCAGATAAACTGTAACCCCATCCACAGCGAGGGTCAGCTAAACCCTGACCCCATCCACAGTGAGGGTCAGATAAACCGTAACCCCATCCACAGCGAGGGTCAGCTAAACCCTGACCCCATCCACAGTGAGGGTCAGATAAACCGTAACCCCATCCACAGTGAGGGTGAGATAAACCATAACCCCATCCACAGTGAGGGTCAGATAAACCATAACCCCATCCACAGTGAGGTTCAGATAAACCATAACCCCATCCACAGTGAGGCTCAGATAAACCATAACCCCATCCACAGTGAGGGTCAGATAAACCATAACCCCATCCACAGTGAGGGTCAGCTAAACCCTGACCCCTTCCACAGTGAGGGTCAGATAAACCATTACCCCATCCAAAGTGAGGGTCAGATAAACCATAACCCCATCCACAGTGAGGGTCAGCTAAACCCTAACCCCATCCAAAGTGAGGGTCAGATAAACCCTAACCCCATCCACAGTGAGGGTCAGCTAAACCCTAACCCCATCCACAGTGAGGGTCAGATAAACCATAATCCCATCCACAGTGAGGGTCAGATAAACCATAACCCCATCCACAGTGAGGGTCAGCTAAACCCTAACCCCATCCAAAGTGAGGGTCAGATAAACCCTAACCCCATCCAAAGTGAGGGTCAGCTAAACCCTAACCCCATCCACAGTGAGGGTCAGATAAACCATAATCCCATCCACAGTGAGGGTCAGCTAAACCCTAACCCCATCCAAAGTGAGGGTCAGATAAACCATAACCCCATCCAAAGTGAGGGTCAGATAAACCATAACCCCATCCAAAGTGAGAGTCAGCTAAACCCTAACCCCATCCACAGTGAGGGTCAGCTAAACCCTAACCTTATCCACAGTGAGGGTCTGATAAACCATAACCCCATCCAAAGTGAGGGTCAGCTAAACCCTGACCCCATCCACAGTGAGGGTCAGATAAACCATAACCCCATCCAAAGTGAGAGTCAGCTAAACCCTAACCCCCATCCACAGTGAGGGTCAGATAAACCATAACCCCATCCACAGTGAGGGTCAGATAAACCATAACCCCATCCAAAGTGATGGTCAGATAAACCATAACCCCATCCAAAGTGAGGGTCAGATAAACCATAACCCCATCCACAGTGAGGGTCAGCTAAACCATAACGCCATCCACAGTGAGAGTCAGCTAAACCATAACCCCATCCACAGTGAGAGTCAGCTAAACCATAACCCCATCCACAGTGAGGGTCAGATAAACCATAACCCCATCCACAGTGAGGGTCAGATAAACCATAACCCCATCCACAGTGAGGGTCAGCTAAACCCTAACCCCATCCACAGTGAGGGTCAGCTAAACCATAACCCCATCCACAGTGAGGGTCAGCTAAACCCTAACCCCATCCAAAGTGAGGGTCAGATAAACCATAACCCCATCCACAGTGAGGGTCAGATAAACCCTAACCCCATCCACAGTGAGGGTCAGATAAACTGTAACCCCATCCACAGCGAGGGTCAGATAAACCATAACCCCATCCACAGTGAGAGTCAGCTAAACCATAACCCCATCCACAGTGAGGGTCAGATAAACCATAACCCCATCCACAGTGAGGGTCAGATAAACCATAACCCCATCCACAGTGAGGGTCAGCTAAACCCTAACCCCATCCACAGTGAGGGTCAGCTAAACCATAACCCCATCCACAGTGAGGGTCAGCTAAACCCTAACCCCATCCAAAGTGAGGGTCAGATAAACCATAACCCCATCCACAGTGAGGGTCAGATAAACCATAACCCCATCCACAGTGAGGGTCAGCTAAACCCTAACCCCATCCACAGTGAGGGTCAGCTAAACCCTAACCCCATCCACAGTGAGGGTCAGCTAAACCCTAACCCCATCCACAGTGAGAGTCAGCTAAACCATAACCCCATCCACAGTGAGGGTCAGCTAAACCCTAACGCCATCCACAGTGAGGGTCAGCTAAACCATAACCCCATCCACAGTGAGGGTCAAATAAACCGTAACCCCATCCACAGTGAGGGTCAGCTAAACCCTGACCCCATCCACAGTGAGGGTCAGATAAACCGTAACCCCATCCACAGCGAGGGTCAGATAAACCATAACCCCATCCACAGTGAGGATCAGATAAACCATAACCCCATCCACAGTGAGGGTCAGATAAACCATAACCCCCACAGTGAGGGTCAGCTAAACCCTAACCCCATCCACAGTGAGGGTCAGCTAAACCATAACCCCATCCACAATGAGGGTCAGCTAAACCCTAACCCCATCCACAGTGAGGGTCAGCTAAACCATAACCCCATCCACAGTGAGGGTCAGCTAAACCATAACCCCATCCACAGTGAGGGTCAGATAAACCATAACCCCATCCACAGCGAGGGTCAGCTAAACCCTGACCCCATCCACAGTGAGGGTCAGATAAACCATAACCCCATCCACAGCGAGGGTCAGCTAAACCATAACCCCATCCACAGTGAGGGTCAGATAAACCCTAACCCCATCCACAGCGAGGGTCAGATAAACCCTAACCCCATCCACAGTGAGGGTCAGCTAAACCATAACCCCATCCACAGTGAGGGTCAGATAAACCATAACCCCATCCACAGCGAGGGTCAGCTAAACCCTGACCCCATCCACAGTGAGGGTCAGATAAACCATAACCCCATCCACAGCGAGGGTCAGCTAAACCATAACCCCATCCACAGTGAGGGTCAGATAAACCATAACCCCATCCACAGTGAGGGTCAGATAAACCCTAACCCCATCCACAGTGAGGGTCAGCTAAACCATAACCCCATCCACAATGAGGGTCAGATAAACCGTAACCCCATCCACAGCGAGGGTCAGCTAAACCCTGACCCCATCCATAGTGAGGGTCAGATAAACCGTAACCCCATCCACAGCAAGGGTCAGCTAAACCCTGACCCCATCCACAGTGAGGGTCAGCTAAACCATAACCCAATCCTCAGTAAGGGTCAGATAAACCGTAACCCCATCCACAGCGAGGGTCAGCTAAACCCTGACCCCATCCACAGTAAGGGTCAGATAAACCGTAACCCCATCCACAGCGAGGGTCAGCTAAACCCTGACCCCATCCACAGTGAGGGTCAGATAAACCGTAACCCCATCCACAGTGAGGGTGAGATAAACCATAACCCCATCCACAGTGAGGGTCAGATAAACCATAACCCCATCCACAGTGAGGTTCAGATAAACCATAACCCCATCCACAGTGAGGCTCAGATAAACCATAACCCCATCCACAGTGAGGGTCAGATAAACCATAACCCCATCCACAGTGAGGGTCAGCTTAACCCTGACCCCTTCCACAGTGAGGGTCAGATAAACCATTACCCCATCCAAAGTGAGGGTCAGATAAACCATAACCCCATCCACAGTGAGGGTCAGCTAAACCCTAACCCCATCCAAAGTGAGGGTCAGATAAACCCTAACCCCATCCACAGTGAGGGTCAGCTAAACCCTAACCCCATCCACAGTGAGGGTCAGCTAAACCCTAACCCCATCCAAAGTGAGAGTCAGCTAAACCATAACCCCATCCACAGCAAGGGTCAGCTAAACCCTGACCCCATCCACAGTGAGGGTCAGCTAAACCATAACCCCATCCACAGTGAGGGTCAGATAAACCGTAACCCCATCCACAGCGAGGGTCAGCTAAACCCTGACCCCATCCACAGTGAGGGTCAGATAAACCGTAACCCCATCCACAGCGAGGGTCAGCTAAACCCTGACCGCATCCACAGTGAGGGTCAGATAAACCGTAACCCCATCCACAGCGAGGGTCAGCTAAACCCTGACCCCATCCACAGTGAGGGTCAGATAAACCGTAACCCCATCCACAGTGAGGGTGAGATAAACCATAACCCCATCCACAGTGAGGGTCAGATAAACCATAACCCCATCCACAGTGAGGTTCAGATAAACCATAACCCCATCCACAGTGAGGCTCAGATAAACCATAACCCCATCCACAGTGAGGGTCAGATAAACCATAACCCCATCCACAGTGAGGGTCAGCTAAACCCTGACCCCTTCCACAGTGAGGGTCAGATAAACCATTACCCCATCCAAAGTGAGGGTCAGATAAACCATAACCCCATCCACAGTGAGGGTCAGCTAAACCCTAACCCCATCCAAAGTGAGGGTCAGATAAACCCTAACCCCATCCACAGTGAGGGTCAGCTAAACCCTAACCCCATCCACAGTGAGGGTCAGATAAACCATAATCCCATCCACAGTGAGGGTCAGATAAACCATAACCCCATCCACAGTGAGGGTCAGCTAAACCCTAACCCCATCCAAAGTGAGGGTCAGATAAACCCTAACCCCATCCAAAGTGAGGGTCAGCTAAACCCTAACCCCATCCACAGTGAGGGTCAGATAAACCATAATCCCATCCACAGTGAGGGTCAGCTAAACCCTAACCCCATCCAAAGTGAGGGTCAGATAAACCATAACCCCATCCAAAGTGAGGGTCAGATAAACCATAACCCCATCCAAAGTGAGAGTCAGCTAAACCCTAACCCCATCCACAGTGAGGGTCAGCTAAACCCTAACCCCATCCACAGTGAGGGTCTGATAAACCATAACCCCATCCAAAGTGAGGGTCAGCTAAACCCTGACCCCATCCACAGTGAGGGTCAGATAAACCATAACCCCATCCAAAGTGAGAGTCAGCTAAACCCTAACCCCCATCCACAGTGAGGGTCAGATAAACCATAACCCCATCCACAGTGAGGGTCAGATAAACCATAACCCCATCCAAAGTGATGGTCAGATAAACCATAACCCCATCCAAAGTGAGGGTCAGATAAACCATAACCCCATCCACAGTGAGGGTCAGCTAAACCATAACGCAATCCACAGTGAGAGTCAGCTAAACCATAACCCCATCCACAGTGAGAGTCAGCTAAACCATAACCCCATCCACAGTGAGGGTCAGATAAACCATAACCCCATCCACAGTGAGGGTCAGATAAACCATAACCCCATCCACAGTGAGGGTCAGCTAAACCCTAACCCCATCCACAGTGAGGGTCAGCTAAACCATAACCCCATCCACAGTGAGGGTCAGCTAAACCCTAACCCCATCCAAAGTGAGGGTCAGATAAACCATAACCCCATCCACAGTGAGGGTCAGATAAACCCTAACCCCATCCACAGTGAGGGTCAGATAAACTGTAACCCCATCCACAGCGAGGGTCAGATAAACCATAACCCCATCCACAGTGAGAGTCAGCTAAACCATAACCCCATCCACAGTGAGGGTCAGATAAACCATAACCCCATCCACAGTGAGGGTCAGATAAACCATAACCCCTTCCACAGTGAGGGTCAGCTAAACCCTAACCCCATCCACAGTGAGGGTCAGCTAAACCATAACCCCATCCACAGTGAGGGTCAGCTAAACCCTAACCCCATCCAAAGTGAGGGTCAGATAAACCATAACCCCATCCACAGTGAGGGTCAGATAAACCATAACCCCATCCACAGTGAGGGTCAGCTAAACCCTAACCCCATCCACAGTGAGGGTCAGCTAAACCATAACCCCATCCACAGTGAGGGTCAGCTAAACCCTAACCCCATCCAAAGTGAGGGTCAGATAAACCATAACCCCATCCACAGTGAGGGTCAGATAAACCCTAACCCCATCCACAGTGAGGGTCAGATAAACCGTAACCCCATCCACAGCGAGGGTCAGATAAACCATAACCCCATCCACAGTGAGAGTCAGCTAAACCATAACCCCATCCACAGTGAGGGTCAGATAAACCATAACCCCATCCACAGTGAGGGTCAGATAAACCATAACCCCATCCACAGTGAGGGTCAGCTAAACCCTAACCCCATCCACAGTGAGGGTCAGCTAAACCATAACCCCATCCACAGTGAGGGTCAGCTAAACCCTAACCCCATCCAAAGTGAGGGTCAGATAAACCATAACCCCATCCACAGTGAGGGTCAGATAAACCATAACCCCATCCACAGTGAGGGTCAGCTAAACCCTAACCCCATCCTCAGTGAGGGTCAGCTAAACCATAACCCCTTCCACAGTGAGGGTCAGCTAAACCCTAACCCCATCCAAAGTGAGGGTCAGATAAACCATAACCCCATCCACAGTGAGGGTCAGATAAACCCTAACCCCATCCACAGTGAGGGTCAGATAAACCGTAACCCCATCCACAGTGAGAGTCAGCTAAACCATAACCCCATCCACAGTGAGGGTCAGATAAACCATAACCCCATCCACAGTGAGGGTCAGATAAACCATAACCCCATCCACAGTGAGGGTCAGCTAAACCCTAACCCCATCCACAGTGAGGGTCAGCTAAACCATAACCCCATCCACAGTGAGGGTCAGCTAAACCCTAACCCCATCCAAAGTGAGGGTCAGATAAACCATAACCCCATCCACAGTGAGGGTCAGATAAACCATAACCCCATCCACAGTGAGGGTCAGCTAAACCCTAACCCCATCCACAGTGAGGGTCAGCTAAACCATAACCCCATCCACAGTGAGGGTCAGCTAAACCCTAACCCCATCCAAAGTGAGGGTCAGATAAACCATAACCCCATCCACAGTGAGGGTCAGATAAACCCTAACCCCATCCACAGTGAGGGTCAGCTAAACCCTAACCCCATCCAAAGTGAGGGTCAGATAAACCATAACCCCATCCACAGTGAGAGTCAGCTAAACCATAACCCCATCCACAGTGAGAGTCAGCTAAACCCTAACCCCATCCAAAGTGATGGTCAGATAAACCATAACCCCATCCACAGTGAGGGTCAGATAAACCATAACCCCATCCACAGTGAGGGTCAGATAAACCATAACCCCTTCCACAGTGAGGGTCAGATAAACCATAACCCCATCCAAAGTGAGGGTCAGATAAACCCTAACCCCATCCACAGTGAGGGTCAGCTAAACCCTAACCCCATCCAAAGTGAGGGTCAGATAAACCCTAACCCCATCCACAGTGAGGGTCAGCTAAACCCTAACCCCATCCAAAGTGAGGGTCAGATAAACCATAACCCCATCCACAGTGAGAGTCAGCTAAACCATAACCCCATCCACAGTGAGAGTCAGCTAAACCCTAACCCCATCCAAAGTGAGGGTCAGATAAACCATAACCCCATCCACAGTGAGAGTCAGCTAAACCCTAACCCCATCCACAGTGAGAGTCAGCTAAACCCTAACCCCATCCACAGTGAGAGTCAGCTAAACCCTAACCCCATCCACAGTGAGAGTCAGCTAAACCCTAACCCCATCCACAGTCACTGCATCTGAACTTCTTTCTTTCTTTTAGAAGTACGTCCTCAGGTTGCGTCCTGCGTCAGTGGATCACTTCCTAAACAGGTATTTATTATATTATATTATATTATATTATATTATATTATATTATAATATATTATATTATAATATATTAATTATGTGATATATTAATTATGTAATATATTAATTATATTAAAATGTAATAATTTTAACAAAGTAAACATTCTTAATAACTTTAAATAATTTGACTGATCTAATATATATTTTTATATTTCTAATCTAATATTACATTTAATTATTTATTACTATTGTTTATTTTAAAGCAATTGTTCTCTGTTCATAAAAATCATTAATTTAATAACATTTTATTATTACACTTTATTTACAAAATCATTTTATTACAATTTTAATAAATCTTTTTTTTTGTTTTTTATTATACTATGATATTCACATGTATTTTTATATTTTATTATTAATAATTTGTGTTGAATTCTCTGTCAATGCCATTCTTGGTCTGGTGAATAAGAGCACATGAGCTTTTTCAATTTCAGCCCAGACTTTTTATTTTGCCGCATCACTAGTTCAAATCGTTAAAACAGTTTTCAGTGCTAAATACACTAAATGCAAATGTGCTGTCTAAATAAACTAAACTCCAGGGTGTGTGTTTGTCTGTAGGAAACAGCAGCCAGTTTCTCAAAAGCCGGAGAGAAAGGTAATTAACGCCATAATGCATTGTGATGATTTGTGATTAGTTGCTTATTTGTGGTGATTTGATGATTGTTGTGATTTGATGATTTGTGATGTTTTGATTGTGATGATTTGTGATGTTTTGATTGTGATGATTTGTGATGTTTTGATTGTGATGATGATTTGTGATGTTTTGATTGTGATGATGATTTGTGATGTTTTGATTGTGATGATGATTTGTGATGTTTTGATTGTGATGATTTGTGATGTTTTGATTGTGATGATGATTGTGGTAATTTGATGATTGTGGTGATTGTGATGTTTGGGGTGATTTTGATGATTGAGATGATTTGATTATTGTGAGGATTTAGTGATTGTGGTGATTTTGATGATTGTGGTGATTTAGTGATGATTGTGGTGATTTTGATGATTGTGGTGATTTAGTGATAATTTGATGATTGTGGTGATTTGATGATTGTGGTGATTTAGTGATTGTGTTGATTGTGGTGATTTAGTTATTGTGGTGATTTAGTGATTGTGGTGATTTAATGATTGTGGTGATTTAGTGATTGTGGTGACTGTGGTGATTTGATGATTGTGGTGATTTAGTGATTGTGGTGATTTGATGATTGTGGTGATTTAGTGATTGTGGTGATTGTGTTGATTGTAGTGATTTAGTGATTGTGGTGATTTAGTGATGATTGTGGTGATTTGATGATTGTGGTGATTTAGTGATTTGATGATTGTGATGATTGTGGGGATTTGATGATTGTGGTGATTTAGTGATTTGATGATTGTGGTGATTTAGTGATTGTGTTGATTTAGTGATGATTGTGGTGATTTGATGATTGTGGTGATTTAGTGATTGTGTTGATTGTGGTGATTTAGTGATTGTGATGATTATGGTGATTGTGTTTTTTGTGGTGATTTAGTGATTGTGATGATTGTGTTGATTGTGGTGATTTAGTGATTGTGATGATTGTGGTGATTGTGTTTTTTGTGGTGATGATTGTGGTGATTTAGTGATTGTGGTGATTGTGTTGATTGTGGTGATTTAGTTATTGTGGTGATTTGATGATTGTGATGGTTGTGGTGATTTGATTGTGCTGATTGTGATGATTTGATGATTGTGGAGATTTAGTGATAGTGGTGATTTGATGATTGTGATTGTGATGATTGTGGTGATTGAGATGATTGTGATGATTTTATGATTGTGGTGATTTTATGATTGTGATTATTTTATGATTGTGGTGATTTTATGATTGGTGATTTAATGATTGATTGTGGTGATTTGATGATTGTGATTATTTGATGATTGTGGGGATTTGATTATTGTGATGTTTGTGATGATTGTGGTGATTTGATGATTGTGATTATTTGATGATTGGTGATTTAATGATTGTGATTGTGGTGATTTGATGATTGTGATGTTTGTGGTGATTGTGATGATTTGATGATTGTGTTGATTTGATGATTGTGATTATTTGATGATTGTAGGGATCTGATGATTGTGGTGATTTGATGAATGGTGATTTAATGATTGTGGTGATCTGATGATTGGTGATTTAATGATTGTGATTGTGGTAATTTGATGATTGTGATGTTTGTGGTGATTGTGATGATTTGATGATTGTGTTGATTTGATGATTGTGATTATTTGATGATTGTAGGGATCTGATGATTGTGGTGATTTGATGAATGGTGATTTAATGATTGTGGTGATCTGATGATTGGTGATTTAATGATTGTGGCGATTGTGATAATTGTGGTGATTTGATGATTGTGGTGATTTGATGATTGGTGATTTAATAATTGTGGTGATTGTGATGTTTGTGGTGATTGTGGTGATTTGATGACTGTGGTGATCTGATGATTGGTGATTGTGATGATTGGGGTGATTGGTGATTTAATGATTTTGGTGATTTTATGAATGTGATGATTGTTTGCTGCTGAATGCATTTGTTGTTGTTGTTTTAGAATTGTTTCCTCGTCCGGCCGCAGCGGTGACGCCTCCCAGAACACCACAGGTCCGAAACGAACCACTCGCACGCCAAATACAAACCTTTCATATGACTGACTGTCTAACTTTATCTGTTGTTCTTGCAGCGTCAGATGTCGACACCAGGTCAGTGTTCTGGAAGTTCACCCGGGAAGTTACAGTTTGCAATTTTTCTGGAGAAAGTACAATTTAAAACTACATGACAAGTGCAAAAATCTGTAAACATAGTGTATTTGAATGAAAGCAACAGATGTGAGCTGCATTTTATTGATCCTCAGGTGATTTCAAGGTGAAGAGATCATCAGTGTTATTCACCTTTCAGTGGTCATAATGTTTTGCCTTATCAGTGTATATAGTTTTCTCTACCAAAATGGTAGATCAATTTATTGTGGTACTAATAAAAAATAAAGTGGAGATATGTTTTAGACCAAAGTGGAGATATGTTTTAGAGGAGAACTTGAACATCTGAATCTTTACATCTTCTCAGCCATTCCTGTCAGTCTTTATTGGGGAACTAAATGAATGGGCGTGTCATGCAGGAACTGAACTCACTCATCCGCTCTGCTTCTCCTAGGTGGAGTATGCATCAACATGTCCAACGTCGTTGGGCTTCAGTTCGGCAACTACAACAACATGACTGTGGCTGAAAGACCCCGGCAGAGGCACCGCACAGCTTCTCCTAGCTACCCGAAGAACAGCCAGAAGAGCCAGTTCTGACTTTAGGACACTCGAGGCCATTCTCCATCAGCAGAACCAGTTCTGACCTTAGGACACTCGAGGCCATTCTCCATCAGCAGAACCAGTTCTGACTTTAGGACACTCGAGGCCATTCTCCATCAGCAGAACCAGTTCTGACTTTAGGACACTCGAGGCCATTCTCCATCAGCAGAACCAGTTCTGACTTTAGGACACTCGAGGCCATTCTCCATCAGCAGAACCAGTTCTGACTTTAGGACACTCGAGGCCATTCTCCATCAGCAGAACCAGTTCTGACCTTAGGACACTCGAGGCCATTCTCCATCAGCAGAACCAGTTCTGACTTTAGGACACTCGAGGCCATTCTCCATCAGCAGAACCAGTTCTGACTTTAGGACACTCGAGGCCATTCTCCATCAGCAGAACCAGTTCTGACTTTAGGACACTCGAGGCCATTCTCCATCAGCAGAACCAGTTCTGACTTTAGGACACTCGAGGCCATTCTCCATCAGCAGAACCAGTTCTGAATTTAGGACACTCGAGGCCATTCTCCATCAGCAGAACCAGTTCTGACTTTAGGACACTCGAGGCCATTCTCCATCAGCAGAACCAGTTCTGACTTTAGGACACTCGAGGCCATTCTCCATCAGCAGAACCAGTTCGGAATTTAGGACACTCGAGGCCATTCTCCATCAGCAGAACCAGTTCTGAATTTAGGACACTCGAGGCCATTCTCCATCAGCAGAACCAGTTCTGACTTTAGGACACTCGAGGCCATTCTCCATCAGCAGAACCAGTTCTGACTTTAGGACACTCGAGGCCATTCTCCATCAGCAGAACCAGTTCTGACTTTAGGACACTCGAGGCCATTCTCCATCAGCAGAACCAGTTCTGAATTTAGGACACTCGAGGCCATTCTCCATCAGCAGAACCAGTTCTGACTTTAGGACACTCGAGGCCATTCTCCATCAGCAGAACCAGTTCTGACTTTAGGACACTCGAGGCCATTCTCCATCAGCAGAACCAGTTCTGAATTGAGGACACTTGAGGCCATTCTCCATCAGCAGAACCAGTTCTGAAGGCTGAGCGGAGACACCAGTTTGCCCAAAACATTTCACATCAAGATGTTTTTCAAAGAATGTTTTTTTTATTATGTGGTAAAAATGGGTTTACATAGAAATACACTCACCTGAAGGATTATTAGGAACCCCATAGCAATACTGTGTTTGACCCCCTTTCGCCTTCAGAAATGACTTAATTCTCCGTGGCATTGATCAACAAGGTGCTGAACGCATTCTTTAGAAATGTTGGCCCATATTGATAGGAGAGCATCTTGCAGTTGATGGAGATTTGTGGGATGCACATCCAGGGCACGGAGCTCCCGTTCCACCAATTTGACACCAATTTGAAATGATTTGAGCTTTGTGACCTGGTGCATTATCCTGCTGGAAGTAGCCATCAGAGAATTGGTACATGGTGGTCATAAAGGGATGGACATGGTCAGAAACAATGCTCAGGTAGGCCATGGCATTTAAACAATGCCCTATTGGCACTAAGGGGCATTAAGTATCCCAAGAAAACATCCCCCACACCATTACACCACCAACACCAGTAAAAAGTCGTGATGGATCCATGTTCTCATTCTGTTTACGCCAAATTCTGACTCTATCATCTTAATGTCTCAACAGAAATCGAGACTCATCAGATCAGGCAACATTTTTCCAGTCTTCAATTTTGTCGCCTCTTTTTCCTGTTTGTAGTGGAGATGAGTGGTACCCGGTGGGGTCTTCTGCTGGTGTAGCCCATCCGCCTCAAGGTTGTGTGTGTTGTGGCTTCACAAATGCTTTGCTGCATACCTCGGTTGTAACGAGTGGTTATTTCAGTCAAAGTTGCTCTTCTATCAGCTTGAATCAGTCGGCCCATTCTCCTCTGACCTCGAGCATCAACAAGGCATTTTCTCCCACAGGACTGCTGCAGACTGGATGCTCTTCCCTTTTCACACCATTCTTTATAAACCCTAGAAATGGTTGTGTGTGTAAATCCCAGTAACTGAGCAGATTGTGAAATACTCAGACCAGCCCGTCTGGCACCAACAACCATGCCACGCTCAAAACGGCTTAAATCACCTTTCTTTCCCATTCTGACATTCAGTTTGTAGTTCAGGAGATTGTATTGACCAGGACCACACCCCTAAATGCACTGAAGAACTGCCATGTGATGCATTAAATGAGAAACTGAACAGGAACTGAACTGTTCCTAATAATTCTTTAGGTGAGTGTATGATCCTGAATATCTGAATATATGAGGATTCAGTTTAGATTCATGAAGTCTTTGGGACACGTCTGTTGTAACTACTGTACTTTTCTTACCTTTGATTAAATTTGTATACTGTTTTCCTAAGATATGAGTGCATGTTTTGTATATTCCCTGTGCTTTATGTTGAGATGAGCGATTGAGTGCTTTATTCAGCAGGATCCTGGCATCATGATCATCCCATCTGTCTCCCACTCCTGACACAGCTCTCCTGCTGTTCTGGACAAAACGCCTGTGGTAATAATAGAAACAGACTCGAGTCCCCTTTAAAACCACTGTGAAGTCCACAAGAGCTGACGAGCGCACCATCATGCTTATTTTATCACCCAAAAATCATACATTTTAGTTTGTATGATTTCATAAAAAATGCCCACATCTGAAAATAGTTACGTTTTCCATGCACATCCATAACTAATATGTAAGATATTTCCCGCTGTTCTGCATGAGAAAGGAAGAGCGTGTGAACCTGCTGTCCCTTCGGCTCTGACGTCTGTGGCCAGAACACGACAGATGGCACATAATGCTGATGAATAGAGGCTCTTGTGTTCGTTTACACCCTGACCTTCATGGCAGAATGAGGCAGTTTTAACCCAACGCCACTAATGCCACTCACCTGACTAACTGAACATTAGGACAAACCTTTTGTTACGTTTTTTTTATTTTTTTTTATATATATATATATATATATATATATATATATATTGTTATATTGTTATAGTATATTATACTGTTTAAATATGCAAATTAAACCTCTAATTAAATATGCACTCATTTGCAGAACTGAAATCTGAGCACTAGATAAAGCCAGGTTCAAAACACTTATATTTACGTTTACATATTAGAGGTAAATGTTTTAGTGAGGGGATTTTTAATCTCTGTTATCATAAATCATAAAATACTGCTAACAGACAGAAAAGGGAACAAAATGTTCTATAAATCAGGTTGTATGACAGATGAACAAACCCTCAGTTTAGGTGTATGAAAGTGTTACTGAAGCAGAGAAAAATAGCCTTTAAAGAAATTTACTGTAATCAGCAAATGCAAATACATTAAGTCCAATAAAATTAACACTTTTGTTCTGTGTTGGGATGTTTTATTTCCCAAATAGAGCAAAATCATAAACTTACCAGTGAGAAAACGCGTTTTGCACAATTTCATGATGGTTGATGATTAATTTTATAATGACAAATATTAATGATATTATAAATGCATGTTCTTTTTTAAAAAAATAAAGGAAAGTCTTTCATGGTTAAAGACATCAACATTTTATTGTACAGCTGTAAAGATGTGTTTTAAACACACACACACGTCTGAATCTCTCCGTAAACTGGTGATTTCTGCCCTTCCCCGGACGACCCAACTGCATCTAACCATCACGTCATTGCCATCTTTTGTGACAGTCTGATGAAAATATAATTATTTAGTTTTATAATTACAACAGTATCTGGGTCCCTCCTTTTGTGTGCATTACGCACACACACGCACACACACACACACACACACACACACACACTTTCCTGATCCTCCTCTACCAACCCAAGGTTTTTTTTCTTGTCATTTTGTTTTTTCTTTAGACATTTAGTATTTGAGTCTTCAAAGTGAATTGAGAATCAGGGTTTTAAACTATACAGGTGCTGGTCATATAATTAGAATATCATCAAAAGTTTATTTATATCACTAATTCCATTCAAAAAGTGAAACTTGTATATTATATTTATTCATTACACACAGACTGATATATTTCAAATGTTTATTTCTTTTAATTTTGATGATCATAACTGACAACAAAGGAAAATCCCAAATTCAGTATCTCAGAAAAATAGAATATTACTTAAGACCAGTACAAAGAAAGGATTTTTAGAAATTGTGGCCAACTGTAAAGTATGCGCATGAACAGTAAGAGCATGCCCAGCACTCAATGCTTAGTTGTGTTTCCTTTATCCTGAATTACTGCAGCGATGCGGCGTGGCATGGAGTCGGTCAGTCTGTGATGCTCAGGTGTTATGAGCCCAGTTTGCTCTGATAGGCCTTCAGCTCTTCTGCATTGTCGGGTCTGGCACATCACATCTTCCTCTTCACAATACTCCAGAGATTATCTATGGGGTTAAACTCAGGCGAGTTTGCTGGCCAGTTAAGAACAGGGATACCATGGTCCTTAAACCAGGCACTGGCTGCTGTGGCACTGTGTGCAGGTGCCCAGTCCTGCTGGAAAATGAAATCTGCATCTCCATAAAGTTGGTCAGCAGCAGGAAGCATGACGTGCTCTAAAACTTCCTGGTATACGGCTGCGTTGACCTTCGACCTCAGAGAACACAGTGACCAACACCAGCAGATGCCATGGCACCCTAATCCATCACTGACTGTGGAAACTTTACACTGGACCTCAAGCAGCGTGGATTGTGTGCCTCTCTTCTCTTCCTCCAGACTCTGGGACCCTGATTCCCAAAGGAAATGCAAAACTTACTTTCATTAGAGAGCATAACTCTGGACCACTCAGCAGTCCTTTTTGTCTTTAGCCCAGCAGAGATGCTTCTGACATTGTCTGTTGTTGTCTGTCAAGAGTGGCTTGACAGAAGGAATGTGAAGCTGAAGGCCATGTCCTGCAGACGTCTGTGCGCAGTGGTTCTTAAAGCACTGACTCCAGCTGCAGTCCACTCTTTGTGTATCTCCTCCACATGTTTGAATGGGTTTTGTTTCGCACTCCTCTCCAGGGTGCGGTTATCTCTATTGCTCGTACACTTTTTTCTACCACATCTTTTCCTTCCCTTCGCCTCTCTATTAATGTGCTCGGACACAGAGCTCTGAGAACAGCCAGCCTCTTTTGCAGTGACCTTTAGTGTCTCGCCCTCCGTGTGTAAGGTGTCAATGGTCGTCTTTTGGAGATCTGTCGAGTCAGCAGTCTTCCCCATGATAGTGTAGCCGACAGAACTAGACTGAGAGGCCATTTAAAGGCCTCTGCATGTGTTTTGAGTTCATTAGCTGATTAGAGTGTGGCACCAGGTGTCTTCAATATTGAACCTTTTCACAATATTCTAATTTTCTAATTTGGGATTTATAATTGTTTTGGGGTTATAACCATCAAAATGAAAATAATTAAACATTTGAAATGTATCAGTCTGTGTAATGTATGAATACAATATACAAGTATCCCTTTTTGAATGAAATTAGTGAAATTAATCAACTTTTTGATGATATTCTAATTATATGACAGCACCTGCATGTACAAGTAAATGCAGGTTATGAGGTCCCTAACCCCGGGCAGAATGAGAACCGAAGAGCTTGTCATATTTAATAGCTGCACCTTTCACTGATTATTTGTTGCTAAATAAGCATTTCTAATAAGCTTGTCCCATTGTGGACCCTAAAAGTGCAATATAAGGTTAAAGGAGCTATATGTTTAATTTTCATGTATTAATCGCTTTTTTGTGCCATTGTGTGAACCGCATGTAATGAAAACTAAGATTGTACATACAGGCTCGTGTGTTAAAAAGCAGGTTCATGCATAAGGAAAAGGTGCAGAGGAAGAAAGTAAGAAGGCCTACATGAGAAGAACAGGCTGAAGATGAATCAACAACAACCCTCTGCTTTCTATCAGTGTCTCTGTTGTCCACACAAGCTTCTGATTCTACAGGGGGAAAACCAGGAACCCAGAGAAGGTGGAGTATTTCCAGCCGCCCATCAGGTTCCCCCTCTCCAATTTGAGGTAGGCCTTGTCTCCTCTCTCCATGGTCACCAGACCGGCGTTGGTTGCTGCCTCGCGGGTCACGTCCTGATCGCCAGCGAAGGCAGAGATCACCGGCCAGCCATTCATCACGAGACTCACCTGCAGTCAGAGAACCAGACTTTAGTGACGGTGATGTTACACAGATGCGGTCGGAACACCAGACTTTAGTGACGGTGATGTTACACAGATGCGGTCGGAACACCGGACTTTAGTGACGGTGATGTTACACAGATGCAGTCGGAACACCGGACTTTAGTGACGGTGATGTTACACAGATGCGGTCGGAACACCAGACTTTAGTGACGGTGATGTTACACAGATGCGGTCGGAACACCAGACTTTAGTGACGGTGATGTTACACAGATGCAGTCGGAACACCGGACTTTAGTGACGGTGATGTTACACAGATGCGGTCGGAACACCAGACTTTAGTGACGGTGATGTTACACAGATGCGGTCGGAACACCAGACTTTAGTGACGGTGATGTTACACAGATGCAGTCGGAACACCGGACTTTAGTGACGGTGATGTTACACAGATGCAGTCGGAACACCAGACTTTAGTGACGGTGATGTTACACAGATGCAGTCGGAACACCGGACTTTAGTGACGGTGATGTTACACAGATGCAGTCGGAACACCAGACTTTAGTGACGGTGATGTTACACAGATGCGGTCGGAACACCAGACTTTAGTGACGGTGATGTTACACAGATGCGGTCGGAACACCAGACTTTAGTGACGGTGATGTTACACAGATGCAGTCGGAACACCGGACTTTAGTGACGGTGATGTTACACAGATGCGGTCGGAACACCAGACTTTAGTGACGGTGATGTTACACAGATGCAGTCGGAACACCGGACTTTAGTGACGGTGATGTTACACAGATGCGGTCGGAACACCAGACTTTAGTGACGGTGATGTTACACAGATGCGGTCGGAACACCAGACTTTAGTGACGGTGATGTTACACAGATGCAGTCGGAACACCAGACTTTAGTGACGGTGATGTTACACAGATGCGGTCGGAACACCAGACTTTAGTGACGGTGATGTTACACAGATGCGGTCGGAACACCAGACTTTAGTGACGGTGATGTTATACAGATGCGGTCGGAACACCAGACTTTAGAGACGGTGATGTTACACAGATGCGGTCGGAACACCAGACTTTAGAGACGGTGATGTTACACAGATGCGGTCGGAACACCAGACTTTAGTGACGGTGATGTTACACAGATGCGGTCGGAACACCAGACTTTAGTGACGGTGATGTTACACAGATGCGGTCGGAACACCAGACTTTAGAGACGGTGATGTTACACAGATGCGGTCGGAACACCAGACTTTAGTGACGGTGATGTTACACAGATGCGGTCGGAACACCAGACTTTAGTGACGGTGATGTTACACAGATGCGGTCGGAACACCAGACTTTAGTGACGGTGATGTTACACAGATGCGGTCGGAACACCAGACTTTAGTGACGGTGATGTTACACAGATGCGGTCGGAACACCAGACTTTAGTGACGGTGATGTTACACAGATGCAGTCGGAACACCAGACTTTAGTGACGGTGATGTTACACAGATGCAGTCGGAACACCAGACTTTAGTGACGGTGATGTTACACAGATGCGGTCGGAACACCAGACTTTAGTGACGGTGATGTTACACAGATGTGGTCGGAACACCAGACTTTAGTGACGGTGATGTTACACAGATGTGGTCGGAACACCAGACTTTAGTGACGGTGATGTTACACAGATGCAGTCGGAACACCAGACTTTAGTGACGGTGATGTTACACAGATGCAGTCGGAACACCGGACTTTAGTGACGGTGATGTTACACAGATGCAGTCGGAACACCAGACTTTAGTGACGGTGATGTTACACAGATGCAGTCGGAACACCAGACTTTAGTGACGGTGATGTTACACAGATGCAGTCGGAACACCGGACTTTAGTGACGGTGATGTTACACAGATGCAGTCGGAACACCAGACTTTAGTGACGGTGATGTTACACAGATGCAGTCGGAACACCAGACTTTAGTGACGGTGATGTTACACAGATGCGGTCGGAACACCGGACTTTAGTGACGGTGATGTTACACAGATGTGGTCGGAACACCGGACTTTAGTGACGGTGATGTTACACAGATGCGGTCGGAACACCGGACTTTAGTGACGGTGATGTTACACAGATGCAGTCGGAACACCGGACTTTAGTGACGGTGATGTTACACAGATGCAGTCGGAACACCGGACTTTAGTGACGGTGATGTTACACAGATGCAGTCGGAACACCGGACTTTAGTGACGGTGATGTTATACAGATGCGGTCGGAACACCGGACTTTACTGACGGTGATGTTACACAGATGCGGTCGGAACACCGGACTTTAGTGACGGTGATGTTACACAGATGCGGTCGGAACACCGGACTTTACTGACGGTGATGTTACACAGATGCGGTCGGAACACCGGACTTTAGTGACGGTGATGTTACACAGATGCGGTCGGAACACCGGACTTTAGTGACGGTGATGTTACACAGATACGGTCGGAACACCGGACTTTAGTGACGGTGATGTTACACAGATGCAGTCGGGACACCGGACTTTAGTGACGGTGATGTTATACAGATGCAGCCGGAACACCGGACTTTAGTGACGGTGATGTTATACAGATGCGGTCGGAACACCGGACTTTAGTGACGGTGATGTTACACAGATGCAGTCGGAACACCAGACTTTAGCGACGGTGATGTTACACAGATGCGGTCGGAACACCAGACTTTAGCGACGGTGATGTTACACAGATGCGGTCGGAACACCGGACTTTACTGACGGTGATGTTACACAGATGCGGTCGGAACACCGGACTTTAGTGACGGTGATGTTACACAGATGCGGTCGGAACACCGGACTTTAGTGACGGTGATGTTACACAGATACGGTCGGAACACCGGACTTTAGTGACGGTGATGTTACACAGATGCAGTCGGGACACCGGACTTTAGTGACGGTGATGTTATACAGATGCAGCCGGAACACCGGACTTTAGTGACGGTGATGTTATACAGATGCGGTCGGAACACCGGACTGTAGTGACGGTGATGTTACACAGATGCGGTCGGGACACCAGACTTTAGTGACTGTGATGTTATACAGATGCGGTCGGGACACCGGACTTTAGTGACGGTGATGTTGTACAGATGCGGTCGGAACACCGGACTTTAGTGACTGTGATGTTGTACAGATGCGGTCGGAACACCGGACTTTAGTGACGGTGATGTTATACAGATGCAGTCGGAACACCGGACTTTAGTGACGGTGATGTTATACAGATGCAGTCGGAACACCGGACTTTAGTGACGGTGATGTTATACAGATGCAGTCGGAACACCGGACTTTAGTGACGGTGATGTTACACAGATGCAGTCGGAACATGTTATACAGATGTGGAACGGTGGTTGTGACTCACCTGTATAGTTTGTCTGTTGTAGACTTTGACCACACTGAAGCTGAAGCTATACACTCCCTTTCTAGGAGCCAGGAAAACGCTCCGTGCCGGATCGAAATGGCTCCCGACATTCACCAGAACCTTTGAAGGAACACAAGGACACTTGTGTTGAATATGTTGAATAAATGTTGATACTGTTAAAATTCTGCAGCAGAGCGATGACATCTCAGATCATTACCTAATATCATGTATACTTAATTTACCTAAGGCTGCAAAGCCATCCCCTCGCTTCAAATATGGCAGGACGATAACCGCTGCGACTAAAGATTGCTTTGTACATAATCTTCCTCATCAGTTCCATCTCCTCAGCATTACAGATAGCCAAGAGGAACTTGATGCTGCAACAGAAACTATTGACTCTCTCTTTACTAGCACTTTAGACATAGTTGCTCCCCGGCGCTTAAAGAAGATTAAAGCAAATAATCCAACGCCGTGGTACAACGAGCACACTCGGGCCCTTAAAACAGCAGCCAGAAAAATGGAGCGCAGCTGGAAGAAAACAAAACTGGAGGTTTTTCGCAATTTGTGGAAAGAGAGCATGATTGCATACAGAAAGGCCATAAAAACTGCTAGATCTGCTTATTTCTCAACTCTTTTAGAAGAAAACAAACACAACCCTAAGTATTTATTCGATACAGTGGCTAAATTATGAAAAAATAAAGCTTCAGCTTCAGATGTTTGTAAACAACACAGCAGTAATGACTTTATGAACTTCTTTACTAGTAAGATTGATAATATTAGGAATAAAATTATAACCATGCAGCCGTCTACTACAGTATCACTTCAGACAGAGCATTGTAGGGTCACTGAGGAAAAATTACACTCATTCACTGCTATAGGAGGAGAAGAATTGGCTAAACTTGTAAAATCATCAAAATCAACAACATGTATGCTTGACCCTATACCGACTAGGCTATAAAAAGAGATACTTCCAGAGGTCATAGATCCTCTGCTTAATATCATTAATTCATCTTTGACATTAGGATATGTACCGAAAACTTTTAAGTTGGCTATAATTAAACCACTTATTAAAAAAACGCAACTTGATCCTAAAGAATTAGTCAATTACAGGCCAATCTCGAATCTACCGTTTCTATCAAAAATACTAGAAAAGGCAGTGTCTTCACAACTATGCTCCTTCTTAGAAAGAAATGATATATGTGAGGATTTCCAGTCAGGATTTAGACCGTATCATAGCACTGAGACTGCTCTAATTAGAGTTACAAATGATTTACTCTTATCATCTGATCGTGGTTGTATCTCTCTATTAGTGTTACTCGATCTTAGCGCTGCATTTGATACTATCGATCACAATATTCTTCTGAATAGAATCGAAAACTATGTTGGCGTTAGTGGAACTGCTTTGGCATGGTTTAAATCGTACTTATCTGACCGTTATCAGTTTGTAGCAGTAAATGAAGAGATGTCACACCGATCACAAGTTCAGTATGGGGTACCGCAAGGCTCAGTGTTAGGACCGCTGCTCTTCACCCTGTATATGCTACCACTGGGAGATATCATTAGGAAACATGGCGTTAGTTTTCATTGTTATGCTGACGATACTCAGCTCTATATTTCCTCACGCCCTGACGAAACCTACCAATTCACAAGATTAACGGAATGCATAGCTGATATAAAAAAATTGGATGAATAGTAATTTTCTGCAACTTAATTCAGATAAAACTGAATTTTTAATTATTGGACAGAAAAGCTCCACAAGTAGTAACCGAGAATACTGTCTAACACTTGATGACTGCTCTGTCAAGCCCTCGTCGTCAGTGAGGAACCTGGGTGTGCTCTTTGATACCAATCTTTCATTTGAAAGCCACGTTTCTAGCATCTGTAAAACCGCATTCTATCATCTTAAAAATATATCTAAATTACGGCACATGCTTTCAATGCAAAATGCTGAACAGTTAGTCGATGCGTTCATGAGCTCAAGGCTAGATTATTGTAATGCTCTACTGGGTGGTTGCCCTGCTCGCTTAATAAACAAACTCCAGCTGGTCCAAACCGCAGCAGCTCGAGTTCTTACTAGAACCAGGAAGTATGATCATATTAGTCCAGTTCTGTCAACACTGCACCGGCTCCCTATTAAACATCGCATACATTTTAAAATCTTGCTTAATACTCAAAGCACTAAATAGTTTAGCTCCCCGGTACTTAAGCGAGCTCTTAACGCATTATACTCCATCACGTCTATTGCGGTCTCTAAACTCTGGCCAGTTGATCATACCTAGAATATCTAAATCAACTGCAGGCGGTCGATCCTTTTCCTATTTAGCTCCTTAACTGTGGAATAGTCTTCCTAGCATTGTTCGGGAAGCAGACACACTCTGTCAGTTTAAATCTAGACTAAAAACACATCTCTTTACTATGGCATACACATAGAACATTTTTAACTCTCATTATTCAATTCTATTGACTGATTGTTAGGCTGCATTAACTAGGTCAGCCGGAACCGGGAACACTTCCCATAACACCTGATGTACTCGTTACATCATAAAAAGAGTGACATCTACGCTAATGTTAGTCTCTCTGTTTATCGCAAGGTTTATCCCGGATCTGGGCCCTGTCCGGATCGGATGGTGGACCTGCCTGGACATGACCAGCTCATCCTGGAGTGTCTGCTGAGCCGTGTCAATTGGTGTCTCCTCCGAATTTGCCTCACTGGCACGACATGCTCAAAACCCGTCTTCGGCGCAATAATTCCGATCTTTTATGTATTCATACTCTTGTGTAATCGACGCACCATCCCATCATTTATTTCCAAATAAATCTGTCTCTTCCGTTATACCCTGAAATTTTGAATATTCCAATCTAATATGATTTCTGACCTGTAAGGTTGCCAGAATAATAATCTTACACGGTGTGTTAATAGGCCAGAGGAGAACTGGCACCCCGACTGAGTCTGGTTTCTCCCAAGGTTTATTTTTCTCCATCATGCCCTGATGGAGTTTTGGTTCCTTGCCACTGTCGCCTTTGGCTTGGCTTGCTCAGTTGGGGACACTAAAAATATGATTAAAGTTATTCAACTTATTATACAAATAAAATGTATGAATTAGGTCTTATTTAATTCTATAAACTTAAATACTGATCTGCCAACATTGTTGCTATATGATAAATTAAAATAAGCTGATAACATCACTGTTTTCTCCAGTACGACTGTACAGCCAAATCTAATTTTGTCGCAATATTATCCTGTTTGACACTGTGAAGCTGCTTTGACACAATCGTGATTGTAAAAGCGCTATATAAATAAAGTTGATTGATTGATTGATAAAACAAAAGCATTATTCTCAAAACCCATACCTGGTCAAAGTATATGGTCATGGTGCGGTTGCTCATCTCTGACGGCTCGTGGTTGTTGTTCCGGATGGCCGAGAAGGCGATGCGGCCACTTCCGGAGCGCACCGACATTCCCAGAGCATTCCCGGCCGGCTCGCTGCTCGGAGTGGAGTCGCACACCACTAGGCACTTCCCCTCCAGCACGATGGGCTCCGTATCGTTTTGGCCCCGGACCAGCAGGGGGCCTGTCAGACAGAGAAGCCCAGCAAGCAGAGAGGAGCATCGGGCAGACCGTGAGCCGCTCATCCTGGATGATTCTGATCCGATCGTGTGTGTGAATAACTCTGGGTTTCCCTTTCTCCACTGTCTGTGGTCCAGAATGGATGACCAGGGTCCAAACGTCCAGCGCTGACCCACTAATGAACTCCAGTCCAAATATCAGCGCAGACGAGGCTGAGTGTGAGCGGTTACATGAGACATGGGATTGTTTTACACTTCAGCATTTCTGTGTGTTCTGAGATCACGGCATAAGCCACTGTATCACCACGACACACACACACACACTCGCCATCTGGACTTGACGTGCCTTATGAGGAGACCATCTGCCTTCCCATCACGCTTCCCAACATTCCTACACACACACACTCAAACAAACAAACACACACACTTGTACACATACTTGTACACATGTACACACACACACACACACACACCTCATTCACTCTTCCAAGTTAAATTAAAATGAAAAATGTTGTTTGATATTGATATGAATCAAATCACATCAAATAATCAAATCACCTTATTTATAACCTCACCTCATGAACTTAGTTAGATATACAGCTTTGATTTTCTAGCTATTTTAAAGTCCAACTTTTTTTGTAAAATATAATGTAAAATGTGGTCCCAAAAGTAGGCGACTGTTTTAAATGATTGTAGACAATAACATAACTGACTCGAGTGGGCAAATGCTCACATCCGATGGCGTTGAGCACTTTGTCGGACCGGAGGTGTTCTCTTCAGGGATGAATCCTGGTTTTCCCTGTACTGGGCAGATGACAGACAGCGTGTATGGTGTCGTGTGTGTGTGTGTGTGTGTGTGTCGTGTGTGTGTGAGCGGTTTGCTGATGTCAATGTTACGGATCGAGTGGCCCATGGTGGAGGTGAGGTTACGGTACGGGCAGGCATATGTAAGGGACAGGTTTGTGAACAATATTTGAGAGAAATAGGCCTTTTGTGTGCATATAAAAAGTCTTAGATCTTTGAGTTCAGCTCATTAAAAACAAAAACAAAAAGAGAAAGCTGCTGAAAGAGAATTAGAAAAACACGAGCTGAGAAATAACTTCATATCCATTTTTTCACAATACGTTTCACAATGTGTCTATTATTTTCATCTTTATTTTTTCAAATTTACATTAGTTTATTTCTGTCATTAATTTTAAGAAAGCTTTGACGTCCAAACATGGCCTAAGTGACACTGCATGAGCAATATTAAATAAGTAGGCCTAAACATAAAAACATAAATTCTGTTATCCTAAGAAAACATTTTCTGTATATTCTTTTTTCTCTTTTCTGTATTCACCTCTGCTGTAGCTTATTTCCTTTTAATAAACCTGGCATTGTATAATAAATATTGCTGGCTGTGTGACGCATTGTTTAGGTTCCCAGACACTTCCATGCTGATGCTCTTGAGCGGATCTCCTGTCAGATCACATCTCTGAGCCATGATCCATGTGGTAAATGTGACTAGTAAGTAAAACCTTAAACATTCACTAATGTTTACAAAATGTGGCGTTGGTACAATTTTGTATGCTTCAAGAGTCTCTTATGCTCACCAAGACCATTACAGTAAAACAATGAAATAATAACATTATATAATGGTAATATTGTGCAATATTAAAGTTTAAAATAACAAATGTATTCCTGTGATCAAAGCTGAATATTCAGCATCATTATCATTTAGTGTCCCCAACTAAACGAGCCAAAGGCAGCAGTGGCGAAAGAAGAAAAGGACTGCCTGCAGTTGATTTAGATATTCTAGGTATGATCAACTGGCCAGAGTTTTGAGACCGCAGTAGACGTGATGGAGTATAATGTGTTAAGAGCTCGCTTAAGTACTGGAGCTAAACCATTTAGTGTTTTGAGTGATAATTACTGTCTGATTTCGAAACAATTGACAGTAAAATTTTAGAAGACACAGTACAGCATCTTAAAACATCAACCTGTGCCCTAGACACACTCCCCACTTATTTTGTTTTTCAAAAGTGTGTTTAACTGTTAAGAAGCAGATCTCCTAGCAGTGGTGAACTCCTCACTTCTCTACGGGACTTTTCCAACCGCCCTTAAAACTGCAATAGTTAAGCCTCTTCTGAAAAAGAGAAATCTGGATAACTCCATATTGAGCAACTACAGACCAATCTCAAATCTCCCCTTCATAGGCAAAATCATCGAAAAAGTTGTTTTCAGTCAGCTGAACAAATTCTTAAACTCAAACGGATTCTTTGACAATTTTCAATCTGGTTTCCGACCGCATCACAGCACAGAGACAGCGCTCATAAAGATTATAAATGATATTCGCTTAAATACTGATACAGGCAAAACATCAATTCTGGTTCTACTCGACCTCAGTGCTGCATTCGACACTGTTGACCACACCATACTTCTAGACAGGCTGGAAAACTGGGTCGGGCTTTCTGGGATGGTCCTCAGATGGTTCAGATCATACTTAGAAGGGAGAGGTTATTATGTGAGTATAGGAGACCATAAGTCTGAGTGGACGTCCATGACATGCGGAGTCCCACAAGGGTCCATTCTAGCACCACTCCTGTTTAACCTGTATATGCTGCCACTGAGCCAAATAATGAAAAAGAACAATATTGCTTACCACAGCTATGCTGACGACACCCAGCTCTACTTAGCACTGTCACCTAATGACTACAGCCCCATTGACTCCCTGTGCAAATGCATTGATGAAGTTAACAACTGGATGTGCCAAAACTATCTTCAGTTAAACAAAGACAAAACCGAAATCTCTACATTTGGAAACAAAGATGAAATTCTCAAGGTGAACGCATATCTTGAGGCTAAAGGCCTGATAACAAAAAATCAAGTCAGGAATCTTGGAGTGATTTTGGAGTCAGACCTGAGTTTCAGTAGTCATGTCAAAGCAATAACTAAATCAGCATACTATCATCTGAAAAATATTGCAAGGATTAGATGTTTTGTCTCCAGGCAAGACTTAGAGAAACTGGTTCATGCTTTCATCTCCAGTATGGTGGACTATTGTAATGGACTTCTCACCGGCCTTCCCAAAAAGACCATTAGACAGCTGCAGCTCATACAGAACGCTGAGCAGAAGCAGAAAATATGACCATATCACACCAGTCCTCAGGTCTTTACACTGGCTTCCAGTTACATTTAGGATCGATTTTAAAGGACTATTACTTGTTTATAAATCACTCAATGAGCTAGGACCTCAATACATCGCAGATATGCTGATTAAATACAAACCCAACAGATCACTCAGATCAGCAGGATCAAGTCAGTTAGAAATACCAAGAGTTCACTCAAAGCAAGGAGAGTCTGCCTTTAGCTATTATGCCAGCCGCAGCTGAACCGGCTTCCTGAACAGATCAGATGTGCTCCAACAGTAGCCACATTCAAATCCAGACTCAAAACACATCTGTTCAGCTGTGCATTTACTGAATGAGCTCTGAGCACTGTACGTCCCTGATTGCACCTTATCTTATCTTATTTTATCTATGCATCATTTTTTAAATATTTTTTTTTATAACTGTTTTAGTTTACCTGTCCTGTTCTTTGGTTATCATCATTTTATTATTTTTAATTCTCTTTACATTGTACTCTTTTTCTTATGCATTTTTTAGCCCTATTTTAATTCCTTTCTATGTAAAGCACTTTGAATTGCCATTGTGTATGAAATGTGCTGTATAAATAAACTTGCCTTGCCTTGAGATAAACAAAAACATTGCTTTCATATAAAGCAATTCCGTCTCTGAAGACTTGAATTAAATGGCTGTAAAATTGCTGTATTTCTTTTTCCAGTAACAGTACTCTTCTCACGGCTTCTGGGTCTTTTATTTCTATATTGTGTCATTTAAATTCTGTGATTTAATTCTCATTCTTATCTTAGATGGTTAGGGTTAGTGAACTAATGAGAATGGAGTAATCGTGGTAACAGTCATCGTGAACCATCAATGCACTCGTTTTATCATCGCAAAGGCCTTTATTTATTCTTCATGAAGATTTTACAGTGTTACAAAACATTTATTCATATTTAATTATTGCATATCTATATCTGCTGGATGAATAAAAGCTAAATGAATAGATGTAAATGTATTATTGTCTAATTAAGTTGTAATTAATCTAGTCAGTTTTCTGTAACTAAGAATGAAATAAAGCATTGATTTGAGATCAGTTCCACTCCAAGTAAGAACATGACGTAGCATTGATTACTGGCTCCGTTTTCTGTCCTAGAGTCTTCTTCTTTTGGAAGACTTTTCCGTCCTGTTGTTTCTTCCATGTCAGTGTGACGTCATAATCGATCAGCGTCTGCTGTAACTAAAGCACAGAACAGCCTCTGATTAAACAAGTTTGATATATTTCTCTCCAAATTTATTGTCTTCTTCAAATCTTGCCTAAAGTGCAAAAACTGCTCAAAACATAGTCTGCAGTCACTTTTGCTTTCACATCCACAATGGCAAACTTCTATATGTTCATCATTCATGAGACTTTAGCAAATGGATGTTTTGCCATCATGAGGTCAGTTTTCAAATCGAATCACAATGTCGTTGCCAAAAACAAATGTGGCAAAAGGAATGCCAATTATGTAATGTCTTAATGTAATGCCGATTATGTAATAAAGTCTAGAGTCTCCTCAGACTCTCACTACTATAATACATCAATGAAACTCTTCCAGCCAGCACAGAATGATTTTGAATTGAGTCAGCATTGAATATGAACACATTTTCAGTCAGAGTATTATAAAACCCACCTTGTGTAAGACGAGCGCTCTCAGGGTAGCGTCGTCCGCATTCTCACTGGCTTTCACCTGCACTCGGATCACCTGCTGCTTAATCTTGACTGCGGGACAACCACACACAATACCTTACTTTATCTTCATCTTTATGAATATGTAGATCAGGGATTCCCAAACTTCTTGTCAACTGAACTCCTTTGACCAATATATATATACGTATATGTAAACACAGCATGGAAGAAAATGAACTGTGACTGGTTGTGATACATGTCAGTCAGACATCCTCTTGGTGGTCCAAGAGAATGCAAACCGCAAGATCAGCGATTTGCATGTTTGGCGTGAGCCTAAAGCCTGTGGGACCCTGTGCCGAAGTTCACATCCTTTAACAACACTGTTCAGTTCAACCCGAACGAATGAGACGAGTGAGTGAGAGGATGCAGTGTGTGTCACTTCACCATCAGGGTTAAGAGAAAACACTCTGGCCGAGTTTGAGCACACATGCGTTGAATCTGAGCATGAGCAGAGCCGTATTTGAAAGCGCGTGACCAGTAAGTTTAATAAATGGAGAATATCTTGTGTTTTTCCGTTGACGCTCGAGTTTGTCGGTGTCTTTTGGGGGCAGTGTGATCATGACAGTTATATTTTTCATAAAATTATAAATTATAAATGGCCAGTTGGTGTTGATGTTTGTTGATGTGTGTCTGTGCCGTGTGATTTGGCCTTAAGTGTATCGATAATGCAGAAAAAGAGGATTTGAATATCAGTATTGATTAATTTTGTTATATTGTTTTTTCTGACAACACTAATACACACTATTGCCAAAAGTTTGTGACGCCTAACCCTTTACATTTAATCTGGAGTCGGCCCACCCTCTCTCACAGCTCCAGCTCTTCTGGGAAGGCTTTCCTCAAGGTTTAGGAGTGTGTTTATGGGGATTTTTGCCCATTCTTCTAGAAGCTCATTTGTGAGGTCAGGCACTGATGTTGGACGAGAAGGCCTGGCTCTCAGTCTCCGCTCTAATTCATCCCAAAGCTGTTCTATCGGGTTGAGCTCAGGACTCTGTGCAGGCCAGTCCAGTTCCTCCACACCAAACTCCTCATCCATGTCTTTATGGAGCGACGCTTTGTGCACTGGAGCGCAGTCATGCTGGGACAGGAAGGGGCCGTCCACAAACTGATCCCACAAAGTCAGGAGCGTGAAATTGTCCAAAATGTCTTGGACAACAACACATTTGCAATATTTTATTATAAATTATATGTATATAATATTATAATATGTAATATTATATGAATTTTTCCCATTATAAATATTAAAATTAGTTATATTTGTTATCAAATACATTTGCGTTGTATTAGAAATATATATTTATAATATTACATGTGTTTAGAATAATTAAAATATTTTGCATATTACTGTATGTTCACAGTTCTCTGATGTTGGTTAATGGTCACATGACATGCAGGTAAATAAATATATAATAGTTTTAGTAAATGTTTTTTAGTAAATATTTTTATGATTTAAATTATTTTTAGCTTTTCACAGCTTTTCCCTTATAAACCTCCAGTTTGGGAAACCCTTATTAAATCAAAAGTCATATTGTACTGTTCAGTTTTTGTCAACAAACCACAAAAGAAAGAACAGACTTACCCGTGCCGCAGAAGAAGTAATAAAGTCCAGTGCAATAGTACTCATCAATAAGACGAGTATTCCAGTAAATCCCAGCACAGTTTTCTGTCCCCCCATAAAGATTCTGAGCGGTGAGTTGGGTTGAGGAGGTGAAGTTGGCCTGATCTGACCACTTCCAGGAGTCCCTGTACAGCCCGATCCAGGGCTCATATACGGCATAGGTCAGTTTGGTTGCCTGGATGTTGTCATCTAGACTCCTAATGGTAACCAGGTCTGTATAATGCTTTCTGCAGTGCTGCTGAGCCTCAAGCCATGTCTTAAAGTTCTTGATTAAAACTATTTTCTCTGTTGCATTTTCACTTTCTGTAAAAACAAGACATCAGAGGCATTCATTTATTCTGGTTAAATGATAGTGAGCCTTTTAAACCTGCCAAAAGTTTCAGATTGTTTCCATAACTCAGTTTTTAAATTATATTTCCATGTTTACATGAACCCCGATAAAATAGGAGTTTAAAGGGACAGTTCACTCCAAAATTAAAAGTCTGCCATTATTTACTTACAACACTGAAATTATTATTATTATTTTTTTGGCTTACTCTATAAGAGACATGATGAAATCATAATTCAATATTTAACCACAATTATTTGTATGACAATTCAAAACTGTGCTGTAAATATTTACTTGTATTGCCCAACCCTTATGGCATTATATTCATGTCTTTTCAGGCATACGGTATTCGTCATATTGCTCGCTTTGGATAAGAGCATCTGCTAAATAAATGTAAATGTAATAAATGCATATACTCAGTAATGTTTCTCACCGTCGCTACACAAAAAATATTTATTTAGATCGCAGTTGCGATCTCTCCAGGTTCTGTCAGAAGCTATGGCGACACACTCCTCTCCTGAAGCGTAGTTATCCGGCTCACTAGGATACCAGGCCTTAAACACGAGGCTCTCATCCTGATAAGACCATCGCCAGCTGTTGATGTCGTTGTAGAGCCCATACCAGGCATATCCATAATACTTTTTTTCCGCACCGACTTCCGTCACACCGGTCCAGTCTTCATTACTTTGAACAGTGGCCAGGTCGACATGGTTTTTCCGGCAGTATTCTTGAGCATTTCCCCATGTCGCCGCCTCTGTGATCAGAACATACTCTTGTGGTCTACACAGAGTAAGTGACAGGAGTCCTGTCGAGAGAATACAGATATGTTTATTTACTCAGTTTGTGGTCAAAAAGGATTCAGGATTGCCCACTTGGTGGCATTATAAAATTAAAAAGGAAAAATAGTAAAATAGCTCTAACTATGCAACCCTTTGTACTATCGACTTGAAAATCACCATACAGTGCCTTTGTCCAAGAAGCCATGCTTGTCACATTGCCGGATCTTTCTGGGAGTTTCACATATACACACAATATTCATATCATAAGTTAGATCATTGTAAACAACTTTGCCTCAAGAACAACTGCTGTCAATCAAATAATTTGTTAAATATTCACAATTATTACTACTACAGGGCTTATGCAGGAGCTGTGATGATGCTAAGCGTTGCCCCCTTCAGACACTGCGCTCCTATCACCAGTGGGCACCAGGGTACATTTCAAAAGATATGCAAGGTAGCCTCCTCACACACCCTCTGCCAAACCGTGGAACCAGGTAAGTGTTGCACTGTACACTAAGACCTCACTTTGAGATGCTATGTCTTCCGAGCTGGGTTCCTGCATTCAGCTCACCTCTGTGCTGTACGAGAGTGCCCATGTCTTACAGGTGGATATCGCAGTCCTTTAGTTCTTATGAAGACAAGGTTATGAAGACAGCCCCTACTTCATTGTACCCAAGAAAGGCGGTTACAGCCAATCTTGGGCCTGCAAGTTCTGATTTGGTTCATAGGATCCCGTTCAAGATGCTATGCAGACCCAGGATTGTTTTGCAGTGATCTGAAAGATAATAATTATGCAACTCCTCAACCACCACCATTGTGCAGCACCACCTGGATGATGCGACGGCAGCCATATTGTGCCAGATGCCACACACCAGCCATATTGTGCCAGATGCCACACACCAACTGATTGGTGGAGAGGAGACAGAGTGATGAAGCCAATTGGGATCAGGGTTGATTTGGAGGCCATGATGGACAGAGGTTAATGGGCAAATTTGGCCAGGATGCCGGGGTTACACACCTGCTCTCTTCCGAAGGACATCCTGGGATTTTTAGTAACCACAGAGAGTCGGGACCTCTGTTTAACATCTCATCCAAAGGACAGAATTGCATGTGTACTTTTTTTATATGCCGATTCTCCCACGACGCAAATCATTCCTATGCTTTGCATTCGAGGGGCAGGCATATCAGCACAAAGTCCTCCTCCTTGTCCCATTGGGAGAACATGGCATTTGCATCCTCAACTGTCTTGTCGTGAGAATGAGCACCAGGTCCCTGTCACCTCAGCCAGTCAGTTGGGAAAAGAGCAAACTCTCTTCTGTGCAGAAGATTTCTTTTCTCAGCATGGAGTTGGACTCAATCAACCTAACAGTACCTAACAGTGCCTCACAGTGGAGCGTGGTCAGTTGGTGTTAAACTGCTTGAATTCATTCAGGACAGTGGCCTTACTGGTCTTATTGCATGCCGAAACTTGCTCGCCATCCTCCTATAGAGTCAGAAACATCTTCATGCCATTCACATTCTGGGCCTGCTCAATCGTGCAGCCGACGAGCCCTCACAACAGCCAGCGCTTCCTGGGAGAGTGGAGACTCCATCCCCAGGTGGTTCAGCTGATTTGAAAGCAATTTGGGGCCACACAAGTAGACCCGTTTGCTGCCCTGGAAACATCACATTGTCAGCAGTTTTACTCTTTGGTACAGATGCACTGGCACACAGCTGGCCCTGGGGCCTACGCAAGTATGCGTTTTGCCCAGTGAGCCTACTCGTACAGAAAGTGTGCAAATTCAGGGAGGACAAGAAGCAGGTCTTCCTAGTTGCGCAGTTTTGGCCCAACCAGACCTGGTTCCCTGAACTAAGGCTCCTCGCAACATCTCCTCCCTGTTACATTCCTCTGAGGAATGATCTGCTTTCTCTGATTCGGGGTACCCTATGACACCCGGATTTAGGTGATCTACCCCAGGCATAGGTGGACAGCATCACTTCTGAGAGTGCCCTCTACAAGGCGTGCTTACGCTTTGAAGTGGAACCTGTTTGTTGAATAGTGTTCTTCTCGGGAAGACCTCCAAAAATACCCGATTCCTGGAGATGTCACATCCCGTCATCATGATTGCTGTACCATCGCTGAGTGGCCGGGTCATCGGATGGCTCCTCAGCTGAAACCAGAATGTGTGTTGCATATCTTTCATATTTATACCTGCGCTTTGGGGGCAGGGCACAAGATACAAATCTTGCATGCCAATGTGCATTAGCTCGTTTAGTTTACCCTCGAAGGTGATTGGGCTCTAAAACAAGATCCCAATTTGTTGAAACGTTCCCTCCTTTAGTGAACAAGGGTTACATGCATAATCAAGACATTTAAATGTAATGACACAGTATGCAAAACAGCAAAAATGTACAAATATTTTTTCTGTTTTTATGCTTTTGTAATGTTATGTAAATGTTTTACCTGAAAGAGAAAGAAGATGAAGCCAAATTTGTTCCATGATTTTTAGTAATTTTGTCACTGGAAAAACATCATATAAAAATGAATCCCAAATTAGTTCACTAATATACATAGTATGCATATGCATGAAGTTGGCAGACTTACTTTTTTAGATTAAATGTATTTCTTATGAGGAAAAGTGTATATTTGGACAATATAATATTTGCTGCCTAGCCACATTGTGAAAATATAAGCAAATAATTAAGTAAAATTCATTTTTGAAAGTGTGTAACTCAGGGGCTGTGTGCTCTAGGACCCTGCAGACAGTTTGGGTTGTTTCCACTAAATTCCTGAAAATAGTGAAAAAAAGAAGTTTGTCTGTGTCATGTTGATGCAAGATTTACTCAAATGGGTCTGAAGGGATGACCCCCCTTTTTTCCCCGGGCTTTTTAATTTGGGCAGGCTAAATCAAGACGGAAATGGTAGCAGAGTAATTTTGTGTAAATACATTACTTTGTCTAAAACCAATGCCAAAGTGCTGCATATCTCCAGTAGAGACTCTAAGCTTTCAAATGGTGCCACATATGACCTCATAGCTCCTACACAAACATTTAAAATTGAACGTATTTACATGACAATGTCATTCCGGACCATGTACAGGGTCCACAGAGTTTAAGTGGTTAAATTTAGAACAAGAACAGAACAGAGAAATCCTACCATTAATAACAAAATATCCATAAATAAAACCTGTTGATTAATTAGAAAAACACTATTAGTCAGTCGAGAAAGTGTAAACATGCATCTGTAAGAGTACAGCATAATTACCTGTTCTCTTCTGGATTATTAGATAAACTGAAGTATCAGTTGATGAAGGTTTGGCCTACCTGTGCTGTAGTGATAGTGAGTTATCAGGATCTTCCCAAAGTTCTCAATCTTGTCCTCTTTATATGGGTTGTCTACGTCAAGAAGAGAATTTCACAGTCAGATTTGCAAAGTGTGTATTGAATAATTTTTTGGGGCTCCTCCTACGGGAGATCGTCTTAGGAACACTTATTATCATACGAGTCATCGTTGCACCTTGAAGAAGATGTTACACATTTAAACTAGTTTAATATGCAAGAATATATCTGTATCCATTAGTTAAATGTTCAAAGTATGGATCTCAGATTGAGTGAAGATGGCAGATCAGACATTAATCTGCATCAAAACATTGAAGAGGTGACAGTAGTCATGATTCCCTAGTACAATAGTCAGAGCATGTCATGGTTTTGGCATACAGAAATAAAATGAATGTAATTGTTTTTGGGTTGTTTTGTTGTGCGTGTAATCTTTTTTCTGTTTAAATGCCCTTGTGGATGATGTAAATGAAGGACAAAGTTATTCAGAAGTCTATGCAAAACCAACAGTGTCGTCTCAGGAAGATTTACATTTACAGATGTTTGAAAATCTATTCTGCTTTAAAACTCTACTTCTAAAACTAACTTGCATTTATATTGCACAAATGTTTTGTGCAATATAAATGCAAGTTAGTTTCAAAGCGATATTGTTTTGGACTATCCGTCTCTTCCGTGATACCCTGAAATTTTGAATACTCTGCTCTAATCTGATCTCTGAGCTGTGCGGTGTCCAGAATAATAATCCTCCGCTGTGTGTTAATAGGCCAGAGGAGAACTGAGTCTGGTTTCTCTAAGGTTTATTTTTCTCCATCATGCCCTGATGGAGTTTCGGTTCCTTTGGTCGCCTTTGGCTTGGCTTGCTCAGTTGGGGACACTAAAAATATGATTAAAGTTATTCAACTTATTATACAAATAACATTAATGAATTAGGTCTTATTTAATTCTATAAACTATAATACTGATCTGCCAACATTGTCTCTCTCTGATAAATTAAAATAAGCTGATAACATCACTGTTTACTCCAGAACGACTGTACAGCCAAATCTAATTCTGCTGCAGTATTGTCCTGTTTAACACTGAAGCTGCTCTGACACAATCGCCGTTGGAGAAGAGCGATATAACTAAAGCTGATTGATTGATTGATTGATTGACTAATATATGACAATGAGTTTAGATATGCAAAGCTTTAAGGATTTACTTCTAGTTCGTTTTCAGATCACCTGTATTTGTGTAAACACATTGTGTTTGTGATTAGCAGAGTATATTTTCAGATCATGCAAAATATAACATCTCTTTTTACTCTTCTGCCGTTATTTACCTATGCAAACACAAGCAGATGCATGTTTGGCACTTCTCCTTGAAATCTATAACAACAAAATAATAGAACAAATATATATTTGTAATTTATATAATCTATATTGTCAATGTTATATGTATAACAAGTAATACCGACAGCCTTGACTAATCTGTAATAAGTGAATTTTAATTAATTTAAGAGAAACGATTAATAGTTAATTTGCTAATGTTACAGTCTAATGAAGCCAAGTTAGCAGAACCCATGTGCAGATACTTAATCCAAACATGAACAAATACAAACCAATCCAAACTAAAATGGTTAAAGCCCCACTTGGCTACTTTTGCTCTCGGGGTCCCCCTACAGTTTGGAAAAAATAATGTCCTCAACTACTGTCGTAAGCTCTGTAATCCTACAACAGGGGATGCCATCGCGCGTGCATTTGTTGACATGACAACCCTGATAGCCCTGAACTAGTGATGCGTGGGTCGTCTCATAACCCGCGGACCCCGTATGTCTATTTAATGGTCGCGGGTGCGCGGCGTGTTGTAAAAATATATACAGTGGTGCGGTGCGGGCCAAATAACTTCATAAAAGCGTCCCGCGGGTCGGTGCAGCACTTCTGGCGGCGCGTGGGAAATGTCTTCATCCCAGGTAACGTTACAGTCAGTGGCATGCTTCAGCATGTCATATGAATATAATTTCATGGGTTTTGTTTTTTTCAAACGCCAAATAATCACGATGCTCACGTTTACAAGCCAGCGTCATTATAGTAGTCTATTGGTTAGCGTTTTCCAGAATCTATATGATACTTCAGTTCAATGTTTGAGTGGTAGCTCACCGTAACAAGCAGGACAGCATCGGTTGGGCCCGCCTCCTTCAGCTCACGCCGACGAGCAAACCCTGGTCACATGTTGATCCTCGTCCTGCCTTTAATCCCATAATTTTTTCATTTCCTCTTATTGCTTTCCTCCAACAAAACCTTTTCTTTCTTATTTGTCTCTGCTGCTTCGGACATGACTATATTATCCGACGAACAAAGTTGGGCTCGCACGTCCGAATGTAAGGAAGTGTGTGTGTTGGTGGAAGTGACCAATATGCCGTAAAGCAGTCGAATTTTGTAGTTCTTTTCTTTTTCTCGGGTTACTACCCGAAACCCGAAGTTTAAAAGTACGATTAAAAACGATACAGACCCCATCAGGCTATGGCAGACGTGTCATTCAACCTATTGTAAGTCGATTTATCATCACAAGAGTCTAAAAAAAATATATTATGAAGGTTGAAAAGTTACCTAGTGCTGCTTTAATGTCGGTTTGTCAGTGATGCGTAACCTTATCGATGCATTGTAATAACTGTTACAACATGATTTTCTTTACAGTAACACACACCGTTATAAACCATCTAACGTTATTATATTAAGCTTAGTGTAGTGTTAGCACATCCATGTTAACATTATCACCAGCGTACACAGACTTAACGGACACACGCAAGCAATGGCCATTGTGGATCCACAAGACCGAAAGTGCACATGAAGTGTGCCATTTGGGACCGGGCCATAGTCCGCCATTGTTGATACGCTGGAGCAGAATGGCGTCTCAGCGATTGTGGTGTTCTGTTCTTGGGTGTAATAATGAACACAGCATATTAAACTATAATAACACAATAACCCTAAAGCATTGTTCATTATAAACTATATTTGTTATGAATTATATTGAGAATGTTATAAATATAAAGCATGCCGTAATTTAACTTACCCACTTTATCCGCATTCATTGTGAAGCATTAAAACATTTCAAACTACACTCACTTCTTCAGGAGGGGCAGCAGGAACATGAATAGCTGGTGCAGATCTTTATTCAGGAGCAGCTTCTTAGCAAAACCTGCTTTATACTAACCCTCAGTTACAAAGCAGTCTGGTGAAAAATGCTTTGCGGTTCGCGCAGACATAAAAGCATTGACGAAAACAAAACTCAGCCACAGCGTCTTCAGCGGTTCAGATTTAGGAACATCAGAATGACTGCCGTGTTCATTATTACACCCAAGAACAGAACACCACAATCGCTGAGACGCCATTCTGCTCCAGCGCATCAACAATGGCGGACTATGGCCCTGTCCCAAATGGCACACTTCATGTGCACTTTCGGTCTTGTGGACTTACAATGGCCATTGCTTGCGCGTGTCTGTTAAGTCCACAAGACCGCAGGGTGTCCCATTCGTCATTTAAGCTTTAAGAAGGGTGCTCGTGAGCGCCCCCTTTGTGGCTGCTATGTGCCCTCGATGCACACTTCAGCCGAGCCTGCAAGTTTACGAGCTATGCAGAGGAATTCTACCCGGTAGTCAAAGCGGCATTACGTCGTAAAAGTGCGGACTCAGAGGAAGACTGTGAGGGTTTCGGGTGCCATTTGGGACAGAGCCTATGATGAGCTCGCTCAGGGCGGGTCTGAGGTATGCTGCTGTTAATCAACAGTCGTGCGAGGGGCTTGTGATGTCACACATCGAACGGCTCGATTTGAGACAGGAGAAAACAAATAAGGAGATTAAAAAAAAGCTCTGGATTGATTTTTATCATTATGGGATGGTTGTGTACAGGCACTGCGAATACACATTTCCATACAATCAGCTTGTAAAAGTGCATGTACCATTATATGAGCCCTTTAAATCTGAACAGACAAAACTAGAACATGACTTCTTACTAAACAATGGGTTACACAGACAATTCTAGGCAAAGACACACGGCAAACAAGAGGGTTTCAATTCAGAGACTACTGATGACTAGACAAGACACACCTGTGAACAAAATCAAGACAATTAACCAATGACACCATAACACATGAGACTGGGATGCACAAGACATGATCACAGGATGGCAAGGGGTGGCGGGCATGGCCTGTGCAGGGGACAGGAATAATGAACTAACTAGGACTAGGACTGGACTTGGACACAGGAAAGCAAACTTAAAATGATCTGAAAATATGTAGACTGTTTTTTTTTGTTTTGTTTTTTTGTGAGCAATCAGTTTAGGGAAATTAAAGCTACAGCTCCATGTCTGTGACACTGTTTACTGAGCTTGATGACTGATGAAAATAGGTAGACTATTAAAAAGAACAACTAAACATCACTTCCCAAATAAAATGTATTGTGTAAACTGTTAGTGCCGTTAGATATTATATTGGAATACATGTAAAAATGCTTAAAACACTAACTTGATGAAATGTAATTACATTCTATGACTTTGTGTCCCCAGTAAAGATCATGATCTTACTGCTTTATAATGTTGAACATTATCAGTTTAAAACTTGTCTGAGACATTAATACCACCATTTGAACTCTAATGTTACAGCGTTTTGAAACCCTATATATCACCATTTGTGTTGTTTTAGCTTGTCCACCCTGGTACTGTCAGTTTGTTTGCACTGTTAAGCTGTTTTCTGTTTTGTTTTGACAAAAATGTCATAAAATCAGCAAAACCCATTCCAGATCATGTATTTGTTGAGAGATGTTTATCAGCATGTTTTGGTCTGTAGTTAACTCATTTCCCTAACTCGCAGGCTTGGTGCGATTAGTGATTTGCTTTTGTCTTTGAATAAAACGCCTCAGGAGAAGGTGAAGGTCGAGATGGAAATCACTCTGGTCCAGATGGAAATTCTCCTGGTCCTGGTTTTTGTGACTGAATGTTTCACTTTTGTTGATTTGAATTATGTTTATTATTAATATCACATCTCACTTGCAGAAAATACATCATTATATTGGTCATAACTGTGGTTTGTTAGGTCATACTGTGAAAAAAACAACAGATTTGTTCTATAAATAAATGACCAAATTATACAGTATTTTAGTTTTGTAGTGAACTCTTAAAGTTATCGTGCAGTCTAAAGAGCACAACATATGGACAACCTGATTTTTCTTCCTCTTCAGTAAATTGCTATGAATAAATAAAGGCTTCTGCTAAATGCAGCTTCTTCTGGATCTGAAAGCACCACATGGCGATAGAAAGAATACAGAAGCAAATAACAGTCTTAGTTGGAGTATAGCAGGCCTGTTATCTGGCTGGGTGCGTTTTATTATCTTCATTTAGCATTGCTTTTCATCACATTTAGTTTCTGAACATAAGCCCATGAAATACGCACAATTCCTCCATACTTTATCACAAAGAAAAACCCTCACCAGAAATCATAGTACAACACTAAATGTATATGTAAATACACACAGTCCTGCATGTGTCATTTCATAATCTGCCCCCGTTATTGTAAATCTTCCCAGAGATGCAGGGATATTTGTGTCTCTTCCGTGTCTTCCATCCGCTCTGCCGTTACTGTGCTCTGGTTCTTCCGTCGGCAGCTTCTCTCCACTCCAGTCTGGTGACGTTCATCTCTCCCAGTTTCTGCAGCCGCCGCTGGATCTGAAACCAACACACGGCTTTACATTTACATTTACATTTACATTTATGCATTTAGCAGACGCTTTTATCCAAAGCGACTTACAACTCAGGAGAACAGGAAGCGATCCGTCAAGAAGAGGCAACGAAACACAAAAAGTGCCCTAAATACCAAGATTTGTACACTGCTCAGTGTAGCAAAGACCAGAAAAGGAAAGAAGAAAGGAGAAATAGAGGGGGATTTTTTTTTTTTTTTTTTTTTTTTTTTTTTTTTAATGTAAGATTAAGTGCTCATGGAAGAGATGAGTTTTTACCTGTCTTTTGAACAAAGTGAGTGATTCTGTTGTGCGTATGGAGGACGGAAGATCGTTCCACCAACCCGGAAAAATGAAAGAAAAAGTTCGAGAGAGGGATTTCATGCCTCTCTGTGATGGTACCACAAGCCTCCTCTCATTAGCGGAGCGAAGGCTTCTGGTGGGTGTGTAGACGCGAAGGAGTGAGTCGAAGTATGCGGGTGCTGCGCTTGTGGAAGATCCATAAGCAAGAGTCAGGGCTTTGAATTTGATCCGGGCAGCGAGTGGTAGCCAATGCAGAGAGATGAATAGAGGTGTGACATGAGCCCTTTTGGGCTCATTGAATACAAGACGTGCTGCAGCGTTCTGGATCATTTGCAGCGGTTTGATTGCACAAGATGGAAGTCCAGCCAGAAGCGCGTTGCAATAGTCAAGTCTAGAAATGACCAGGGCTTGGACAAGAAGCTGTGTTGCATGCTCCGTAAGGAACGGTCTGATACACACTACCAGACAGTAAGAGTCTCTTCTGCTCATTTATATATTGCATTATTATGAGGTTGATTAAAAGTACATTTAAAAGCTAAGTTAAAGCAGTTAATGATATGACACACCTCAGCTAAGATGGCCGTCTTCAGATCCGGATCATTCCCATTCAGACCAGATTTGACCTTCAGTCTCAGGATTTGCCTCTTCGTAACAACCTCACCTGAACACAGCATTACAACAGGACTAAAGAGTTGAACTCCTTCACACTCAGAGATAGTGATGATATATATATCATTATATTCAGCATTAGGGATGCAACAGTACAGTTAGTCCACGGTTCAATACATACCGCAGTTTATTTCCACGGTTTTCGGTTCGGTTCGTTTTTTTTTTTTTTGCTTTTCTATTCTTCGGCGACAGGAACAGAAAGAGACTAAGAGCCTTACTTAAACTTAAAACTTTACTTTAAAAAAAAACCCTTCTACACATTCCTAGTGTATTGTATAATATAAAATAAATCTATATATAAAGATGTACAGTGGCAGCTCAGAGATGTACAGCAGCATTTATGTATGAAATTGAAAGAATGTAGACTAAAACTACAACTACATAGTCTTCAATATACATTGATTGAAAGCTACTGCATTATTACTTTATTCAAGAGCAGTGAGTGATTTTTCTTTTCTTTTCTTTGTCTATTTTAATACCTCTAACACCTCTATAATTTTAGAGGTGACCTGTCCCTTTAAGGACAAGCGGTCACAAGCACTAGTCTGCGCCGCTAAGACCTGCCCGCATCTCATCATATACAGACACGCGATTTTACTTTAACTTTAGACATAACCGACTGTGTTTATCTGTGTTGTGTGACAGTATTAGCGCAGTAAGACTACGTAGTCCAGTAATCTCGTGTTTGACAGCGCGTGCACTCAGCACATGTAAAATGCGTATTAAATGTTTATCCGGCAAGGCTTTAAAACGCGGCTAAAAACCCTAACTTTAGAGCATATGATCGGATATTTGCTCATATCAGTGCGTAGACTCACAGGCACACTCAAACAGAGCTGAAATAAACTGAGATAAATATTTAAAACAGAGCTGAAATAAACTGTTTCAACATTTCAATATTATATTGAGTATTGTGGCGTCCCTAATATATATATATATATATATATATATATATATATATATATATATATATATATATATATATATACATATACATATATGGTCCTATTCACGTCTATCAAAAATGACCTTTTTTATTTTAATGATATGATTGCTGAAGCAAAAAAAGTTTTTAAAAAGTGAATTTCAAAAATGTTTGTTTTTCATTATATAATTGTAAAAAAAAAAAAAAAAGAAAGTGAAATATATTTTTCCATAACATGTTTTACTCTAAAACTGTAAATTCATTTATCTAAATACACTGTGTCCCAAATTTGAGTTTAATATCTCATAAAATGGGCTTTCAGTGAGATTTAATCTGGGCGCAGTACCAAATGCTTCCACTAGATGAAATATGTCTCCGATTCATTTCTTAATGCGTGAACAATACAAGTGTGACTTGTATTGACCATTTAACCTTTTCCAATCATGCCAGAGATTTTTTTAATGGAATTTTTGTGTTCACACAGCAAAACCTTTACCAAATTTCGTACCATCACCCTGAAGTAAAAAAAGAAAAATGGGTTAAAAAATGACCGAACCGTACATTGGCAAAATTACATTTTTTGGCGTACCTAACAGCTACTGCACAGCATATTAATAATAATTATAAGGGAACACTCACTGCGATAGCAGATAAATGGCTTCGGGTTACTGCAGACCTCAGTCTTCCATCGTCTGCTCTCCAGTAACGCCACACATTCCCCGAGGACATCTGGCTGATTCCAAGCCCAGTTTCTGAAGGAAGAATTGCTTCTGTCGGACCAGGCGTAGGGGTCTCGGAAGAGGCCGATGTATGCGACTGTGCCTGCAGGAATGAGCTGCTGGATGAGCCGGTTCTCCTCCTGGTTCCTCACGATGGCCAGATCTGTGTGAAGCTCTCTGCAGTGTATCTGAGCTTCTCTCCATGTGTACTGGAGGCTGATGTAGACGTAAGGCTGGGTAATGTCAGCAGCTACAGGAGCAGAGGACGCAGGTTACTCTAAACTATACTTTAAATTAAATAAACTAAAGGCATCATTTCTCATTTTCATACTCATTTACATTTTAAAATGTAAGTCATTTTGTAATTAATTAACATTTTATTAGTTATTATTATTATTTTAATTATTATTATTATAATTATTATTATTATTATTATTATTATTTACTATTAGTTATTTTCATACTTCAAGTTCAAATAAAATGTTTTTTCAGGTCATGTTTATTTTATTTGCATGCAATTAAAAGGTTTTTTTATGGTTTTAGTTAATGATAATAAAAGGGATTTTTAACTTTTCTATGTAACTTTCCTGTCCGCTAGAGGGTGCCTATTCAAAACAAAGGCATAGTTTGATGAGGCCAGTTTTGAGTGCATTATCTTGGGACATGTGGTCTTCAGGCATGTGGGACATGTGGTCACAGCAGGTGGAACATAGGACTCTGGCAGAAATCATGTTAATGGATGTGATTATTATCGTTGCTGTAGTGTGAAGCTAGGGATGGCTGACGCGAAACTGACGTTTCGAAGCTGTGTCGAGATCCCGAAGCGCAGATGTTTCGAAACACTGCTCCGGACTGTGATTCGACACACCCATGTCACGTGACTACAGCTAAACGAAGCACTGAAGTGTTTCATCAGGTGCGCCTGTCGAAACTGCTTTGATTGCAAGGGGCGGGAACAAACCACACAGTCACACATCTGTATGAACCTAATTCGCCACAGTTTAAAAGTGAAGTTAATCCATCTTCACCTCGTGGGTTTTGTGAGAGGAGAGACATTTTGTGATAGCAGTGATTTTGTGATAGTAGTGATTTTGTGATAGTAGTGAGATTTATAGTAAGCTTTGGTTAGTTACATTTAGGCTAGATTTAAATTAGATATATTGACTGATAGGTATTGACAGTGACAGATAGTTAGTATAGATATAGACTAGTGACACATTCATATAGGCAAAGTTAGATAGTGACAGATAGCACAGCAGATAGAAATATAGAATTATTTAGATATAGAATTATATAGATATAGATTATTACATATATATTATATATATATATATATATATATATATATATATAGAGAGAGAGAGAGAGAGAGAGAGAGAGAGAGAGAGAGAGAGAGAGAGAGAGATTCATAGTTGATATATAGATATGGAAGCTCCACATAAGAGATGTCGTACATCTGTGGTGTGGGAGCATTTCCATTTGGAAACCCCAAATAAAGTGAGATGTATGATTTGTGATAGGCAGCTAGCCTATTGCAGTAATACATCTTCAATGATGCGCCATTTGAGGAGCACTCATCCTGCCATTTTGGAGGGTGCAGAGGATGGTAATATTCCCCCTGTACCTAGGCCTGCTACTGACACTGCTGGGCCGTCTAAGCAAGGTATGCATTGTTTGAAATATAATTCAGATAAAGTCACAAAGTCTATACTTTTAAAAAGGCTTAGGCTATTCCTGTGTCTACCACCCTTACAAGTAATGTACCAATCACAACTCCCAATTGTGTTAAACACAGCTTTACTGTGAACAGTTAAATATATCACTTCACAAACGTAGCTACTGTATTAATTGAAAAACGTATAGGCCTACATATTATTAACCATTTGACAGCCAACCAGCTCTAATTGTTGTAGTTCTATATTCAGTTTGATCTGTGTCTGTCAGATCATAAACTTTAGCAAAATTGTTTGTCTGGAAAGGTTTCCAAATAATGTAATAGCTTGTAATATCTGTGCACTATTTCTATATTTTTTCCCAACTTATGTGTCTTGAAGTATGTTTCATCTTTTATTTTTATCTTCTTTTAAAAGGCAGACAGAGGGAATTGGATGAGGCTCTTGTATACATGGTGGTGAAGGATTTGCAGCCCTTCACCGTCGTGGAGGATGAGGGTTTCATGGCGTTTGTGAACAAGCTTGATCCAAGCTATGTTCTCCCATCCCGGAAGGCGCTTAAAACCATGGTCACCGAAAGGTACAATGACACCAAGAAGAAGACCATGGAGGACCTAAAAAAGGCAGATTTTGTTAGCCTTACTGCTGACATGTGGTCCTCCATTAATATGGATGGATATCTTGGTGTGACTTGCCACTACATAACACCAGAGGCAAAGCTGGCAACTGTTGTACTGGGTGTAAGGAGGTTTTACCAAACCCACACAGCCCAGCATCTCATGGAGGCTAAATCGTTGCTAATGGCTGAGTGGGGAATAACCTCCAAAGTTCTGTGTATGGTGACGGACAATGCGTCCAACATGATCCTAAGTGCCGAGCTACTGAACCTTCGACGTGTCCCATGTTTTGCCCATACTTTGAACTTGATTGTGAAGAAGGCCCTAGATCAAACCCATGTCATCAATGAAATACGGCAGAAAGCCAGAAAGATTGTGGGGTTGTTTCGATCCAGCTGCAAAGCAAAGGACAAGCTTGTGGAGATGCAGGGCTTGATGGGCAGACCAACTCTGAAGATGGTACAGGAGGTGGACACAAGATGGAACAGCACATTTGACATGATGCAACGATTGCATGAGCAACGAGAGCCAGTGGGCGCTGCACTTTCAAATTTAAAGAGTGATATTGCTCCTCTGACAAGTTTTGAATATGACATTATTGAAGAATCATTGTCATTACTTCAACCATTTAAACTAGCAACAACAGAGTTGTCAGAGGAACAGAGGGTGTCAGCTTCCAAACTTATACCTCTCTACAGGATGTTGCAGCACAAGCTTGCTCAGAAAAAAGGACTTGCAACTCAGGAATCAACTATACAATTAGGTAGGCCACAATGACCATTCTATGTAATTGGCTATAAATGTCATATTGTTGTCAATAATATAATTAATATGTTTTGCTCGTGTTTTGAACAGGATCACATCTGCAAGAAGGTCTGCACTCCAGATGTGGGGGGTATGAGTCATTCAGAGCCTTGGCACTTGCCACACTGCTGGACCCAAGGTTTAAACATGTTGCTTTTGGAAATGCTGCCAAAGCCCAGGAGGCTGAAAAGAACATAACACTGGAGTGCGCTTCGCTGATGCGTTCAAACACAGCATCTTCTGGTGAGCAGTTTCAGTCTTCATCTAACTTTATGGAGATATATCATTTGCATACTTATGTCACTTATACTTCATATATGCTGTCAGTGTGTTTATATGCTTTGTAACTAATTGTTGATTTGTTTCATTCAGAGCCACAAATGTCAACACCAGGCCCATCATCATCATCACCATCATCATCAACACCAACAGAAACACAGGACAGTTTATGGGAACTGTTCGATAGCCGTATCCGTGATACCCAGACGACACACAGTGTAACAGCTGATGCAACAGTAGAAGTGAAAAAATACCTGAAGGATGCGTTTTTGCCCAGAACGCATGATCCATTAACTTACTGGAGAGAGAGAGCAGTAATTTTCCCTCATTTATATGTACTTGCTACTAAATATTTGTGCATGCCAGCAACAAGTGTCCCTTGTGAAAGGATTTTTTCAAAGGCTGGAGAAATTATATGTAAAAAAAGAAGTCGACTAAGCCCTTCAACAGCAGAGCAATTAATATTTTTAAATAAAAATATGATGTAAAAACTGACACATTGTGGCTGTATTTATTTTATTAATCCTCATTTTACATGACAAAAACACTCAAGTTATTCACAACGGGAAGGCTACAGGTTAGAAAACCAAGTAGCTGTCAGACAGATGTTAGAACCTTTTTTTTTTTCATGTATCACTGTGAAGGTTATTTCAAAACAATACATGCAAGTGTCCACTAGATGGCGTCATGGAGACGGGTGTCGGGTGCTGTTTCGAAGCCTCGACACATTTGCTTCAACTGTTTCAGTGCTTCACGAAGCCTCGGTCTGCCCATCACTATGTGAAGCAGGGCAGGGCCGAGTTGTTACGACCGCTAGGGGTCAGCCGTAACAAAAAGGAAGCGAGTCTCACTACCAGAGAGATATCAAAATAATGCAAGTTTATTTACAATGAAAATAAGGGTTTCAGCACAAAGGGGCAGACACGGCCAAAACAATAAACAAAACAATCTTCTTTTGAACCTAAATTACCTAACCAAAAAATAAAGAAAACAAAACACAACTTAACTTACCTATCTCCCTTAACCATAAACAAAATAAATAGTATTTACAGTTGTATATACAGGGTCTTGGCAAACAAATCCGATTCAGTGTTCAATAAGCGTAGTCAAGCAGGCAGGGATCAAAAATAGAGTGGATAATCAGATGGTAACAATAAACAAACACTCACAACCTCCTAAAACACTCACAATCTCTCTGGCATGACACTCTCAAACAAACGATGACGAAACGAACGGTATAATCAGAAAGTCACTGGAAGCGAAGAACGAGGGCGATATAGCACAAAGTCAACGAGGCACAAGGCCAAGGCTGAGTGTTTGGGGCGGTCCTTAAGTACTGGTCAGGTGTTTAGAGGGACCAATCCGTGTTTCCCCACCGGTAAGTGGAAACCACGCCCACCTGGAACACAGACACAACTATACATACAGAAAGAGTATATACACAGACAAATGACAGATTAAAACAGACAAGATACCTTGGGTTCTTAACACCCCCCTCCATAAAAATAAAACATGTTTTACTGATTGACACGGGATAGTGAGTCAGCAATGACATTTTCAATACCTCTTTTATGACAGATTTTCAGATTGTAACTTTGACAGATCAAAGACCATCGCATTAAACGATGATTGGCATTAGACATTTGTTGAAGGAATGTAAGGGGGTTATGATCAGTGAAGATAGTAACAGGTTGTACACTAGAACCGATATACACTTCAAAGTGCTGTAAGGCAAGAATCAAGGCTAGGGCCTCTTTCTCTATGGTGCTGTAGTGAATTTGATGCTTCAAGAATTTCTTTGAAAAGAAGCTGATGGGATGATTCAAACCATCCGTACCAGTCTGCAATAAGACAGCACCAACACCAGTACCACTAGCATCAACTTCTAACAGAAATGGCTTTTCAAAATTGGGTGCAACGAGGACAGGTGTACTACAGAGCAGAGTTTTCAGAGCATCAAAAGCAGATTGACAAACAGAAGTCCACCTGAATGAGGCTGTTTTTCGCAGTAACCCAGTGAGAGGGCTAGCAACGTCAGAGAAATTTTTACAAAAACATCGATAGTAACCGGTCATTCCCAAAAAACGACGGAGCTCTCTTCTCGTCTGAGGGACTGGAAAGTCGAGGATAGCCTGAATTTTTGAGTTCAGTGGGCGAACATGACCACTACCGACTTTTTTACCCAAGTATGTGATGGTAGCACATCCAAATTCACACTTAGCTAGATTCATGGTAAGATTAGCATCTCTGAGACGTTTAAAGACTTCCTCTAAAGTGTTCAGATGATCTTCCCAAGTGTTAGCATAACACACAACGTCATCTAAATATGCCTCACAATTTGATACATTGGATAACACAATGGACATTAAACGTTGAAAGGTAGCTCCAGCGTTTCGAAGGCCAAAAGGCATAACCCGGTATTGTAGGAACATTTCAGGGGTGGCGAAGGCAGAGATTTCGGAGGCCCGCTCTGTGAGCGGCACTTGCCAATAACCTTTTAGTAGATCAAGTTTTGTTACGAATTTAGCATTTCCCACACGATCAACACAGTCTTCCATGCGTGGCAGTGGAAATGAATCAGCCTTAGTCAACGCATTAACTTTTCTGTAATCTGTACAGAATCTCGAAGTACCGTCTGTCTTAGGGACGAGAAGACATGGTGAGCACCATGGACTGGAACTAGGGACTGCTAAGTTATGTTCAAGTAAATAATGAGTTTCCTTCCCCATCAGGTCTCTCTTAAGTGGATTAACACGATAAGCGTTCTGTTTAACAGGTGCATGGGACCCAACATCAATATCGTGTTTTATCACGTGTGTAGTGGTAGGATAGTCACTGAACAAAGTCGGATATCTTTCCACCAAAGTTTGTATATCAGCCTGGGCAGACGTAGACAAGTGTAACAATTTTGCTGAAAAGTTTGACAGAGTCTCTGAGTTGGATAACCGAGCAGTTGAGAATGTAGCACTATTCATCTTCAAACCGTCTACTTCAGGCGAATAATCTGACAGTGGTACATTCACTGGGGCGACAGTAACAACAGGGATCTTAACGTCAGAGTTAGGACGGGTCACATACACCTTTAGCATATTAATGTGACAAACTCTCGACTTTCTCTTACGCTCGGGGGTATCAACAACATAATCGGTATCGCTTAGTTTCTCTTTAATCTCATAAGGCCCAGTAAATTTAGCTCGAAGCACTGAACCAGGCACGGGAAGTAAAACGAGAACTCTGTCTCCAATCTGGAAACCGCGCTGTACAGCTTTTTGGTCATATCGAGTTTTCATTTGGTCTTGGGCTGAATCAAGCGAATGTTTTGCCAGCTTCCAGAGTTTATGCAGTTTTTCACGAAAAGCGCTAACGTAATCTAAGATGTTTGTAGTGGGAGACGAACGGTCGGAAGAAAGAATCTGTTCTTGTAAAATTTTCAAGGGGCCACGCACAGTGTGTCCAAAAATCAATTCAGAAGGACTGAACCCGAGGGACGCTTGAGTCGTGGTACGTATTGCAAACAACAAGAGTGGGACCTCTTCATCCCATTCTTTCTGTTCTCCGACACAAAACGTTCGCAACATGGATTTGAGAGTTTGATGAAAACGTTCGAGGGCACCTTGCGACTGAGGATGGTAAGCGCTAGATACTTGATGTTTAATGTTTAGTTTTTTTATTACTTTGGCGAACACTTTGGACATGAAATTAGTACCTTGATCAGATTGAATGTATTTCGGCACTCCGAAAGTGGTACAGAATTTTATAATTGCTTTGACAATAGCATGAGCCTTAAGGGAACGAAGTGGTATCGCTTCGGGATACCTGGTTGACGCACACATCAACGTTAACAAATACGAATTTCCCGATTTTGTTTTGGGTAATGGCCCAACGCAATCAATCAAGATTCGCTCAAATGGTTCGCCAAGCACGGGTATTGGCTTCAATGGGGCTGGAGGGATAACTTGATTGGGCTTACCTGATACTTGACATGCGTGACAGGATTTACAGAATTTGGAAACGTCAGATTTCATCGAAGGCCAAAAAAAGTGTTTCAAAAGATTATCGTAAGTTTTTCGGATGCCTACATGACCAGAAAGTTCATGGTCATGCGCCACACTCAATACCTGTTCTCGAAAGGGTTTTGGAACAACAACTTGAAAAACAGTACCCCAGTCATCCTTGACATGTCTAGGAGACCACTTACGCATAAGAACGCCATCTTCAAAGAAGTAGGTCGCAGGATGTTCTGGCAAAACAGTCGGCTCGACAGCAGCTGCAAAACAGTGACACAGACTTTGATCGGCACTTTGTGCCTCAATTAACGTAGCTTTACCAAATGGTAAATCAACATCTGGAAGTGCGCACACTTTCAACTGAACCGAATCAACTTTCTCTGTTTCAGCAGAATTGTCAGCACACAAAAATGTTTTTGACAGATCAACGGAATCTTTGAATTTATGAGCTTGAGCTCGTGTCACTACACATGTGCAAAACACTTCAGGAAACTCCCCTTGCAACGCATCCTCGTCGTGCGTATCAGGAACATCTATCACTTCGGGTAAACAGAAAACTTTGTCACCGGCTAGATCATTGCCTAAAATGAGCGATACACCTTTAACAGGTAATTCAGATCGAACTGCCAGCTTAACTGCCCCTGAAATTATTCCAGAGCGTAAATGGACACTGTGCAAAGGAACTTTAACTACAGTGAGGTCAATACCTTGCACTAACACACTGGAACCACAACTTGACTTTTCAGAAAACGGTAACACCCTCTCTAAAATGAAAGACTGCGCCGCGCCCGTATCACGGAGCATGCGAATGCTTTTCGTTTCAGAGTCGGCTTCCTTAAGTGACACGACACCATCAAAAATAAATGGCTCAAAAGCAGATTCAGCGGTTGTATCTAAAGATACTAGCTCAGGGTACACATCAGGTCGATCAACTAATGCAACACTTTTAAAAGTGGTCCCTTTCTTACCGGCTTTACGCTTCAAAACGGGGCAAACGGCAATGAGATGCCCCAACTCATGACAGTAAAAACATTCACGGTTTTCGCTGCGATCTGCACTTGAATCGTTCTTGGGTACCACTGTGGTATCCTTAGGACTACGAACTTGATCGGGGAAGTTACGCTTTGCGGGTGAAAACACTATTCTGTGCGTGAGTACAAACTCATCAGAAAAAACTGCAGCTTCAGACAAAGAGGACACTTTCTGTTCATTTAAGTAAACCACAATTTTCTCCGGTAGACAATTCTTAAATTCTTCTAACAAAATCAGCTCTTTAAGCTGCTCAAACGTGACGACTTTATTCGCAGTACACCATTTATCAAATAAATTTGCCTTGTCTCTGGCAAACTCCACATGTGTTTGACTAGAGGTTTTCACATGATTTCGAAACTTTTGCCGGTATGCTTCGGGAACTAATTCATAAGTGCGCAAAACGGCGGTCTTCATCACATCATAATCCAAGCTCTGTTCAAGCGTTAACGCTGAACAGACCTCCTGGGCTTTACCGACGAGCTTACACTGTAACAACAGCGGCCAAACATTCCGCGGCCATTTTAACGTGGCGGCGATTCGCTCAAACACAGTGAAATAAGTGTCAACCTCACTTTCACGGAACAACGGAACTAGTGCTATTTGACGACTAATATCAAATCCGGGTTGACTTACTTGTGGGGTGCGTCGAGGTGCAGGAATAGGGCTCGGAGTGGAAGCGGTGATGGGCGACGACACAGGCACGCTCGCGCCAGGCGCATCAACAGCTGAGGGGTAAACAGGCGATTTTGTTTTCAGTTCGAGCTCCAGCTCTTTGAGCCTGATTGCTCGCTTGATTTCAAGTTCAACTGTGCGTGCATGCAGCAGCTGACTCTGATATTGTTGCCTGCCCAACTCCAACTCCAGCTCTTTCAGTTTGATCGCCAGTAAGGGATTTTGCGGAGACGGCAGATCGACGGGATCTATGCTAGCCAGTTCCTCGGGTTTGGGCTGTTCTCCCTCACCCGCGGGACCCGGCAACCGAAGTGCAACACCCGCCGAGTCGCGCTCCTCTGACAAAACTCCCTGCTCCACCAAATGTTTGTAAATCGCATCCTTAAGCTCACGTTTCACTGCACCACGAGGAACTGTAATTTGATATAAATCCGCGATTGAAAACAGATCGTCTTTGCGGCAGATATCCAATTGATCAGCCGTGGGCTGAACCGCAAACCTTTCTAGCTCAAATTTTAAAGACATCGCGAATTCCCTCCCCCTCAAAATGAAAACCACTAGCCAAACTAAAATATACTAAGCAAATTTCATGAGTTACACACGCAACGACGACAGTCCAATTGGTCTTTTGAAAAAAGAAAACTTTAAGACGAGCCCCCAATTTCTGTTACGACCGCTAGGGGTCAGCCGTAACAAAAAGGAAGCGAGTCTCACTACCAGAGAGATATCAAAATGATGCAAGTTTATTTACAATGAAAATAAGGGTTTCAGCACAAAGGGGCAGACACGGCCAAAACAATAAACAAAACAATCTTCTTTTGAACCTAAATTACCTAACCAAAAAATAAAGAAAACAAAACACAACTTAACTTACCTATCTCCCTTAACCATAAACAAAGTGATAAACATAAATAAATTGGTGTCTAACAAACACTCACAACCTCCTAAAACACTCACAATCTCTCTGGCATGACACTCTCAAACAAACGATGACGAAACGAACGGTATAATCAGAAAGTCACTGGAAGCGAAGAACGAGGGCGATATAGCACAAAGTCAACGAGGCACAAGGCCAAGGCTGAGTGTTTGGGGCGGTCCTTAACCCTCTTGGCGCCACGGTCGAGTTTACTCGACAAGATGCGTCACTGAATAAAACGGCCGATTTTGTCAAATAGGGTGTCAAATTTCATTCAACCTCCCCTCCACTAGATGGTAGACATGTTGTACTTCATCCCTGACTCATACAAACATCATGATTCTATACAAAATATACGAGCAAGAGCGCATTGAATCAGTGTAAACAAAAGCGGAGCTGACGTGCGAGTGAGCTGTGTTATCAGAGCATTGTCAACGTCAGCGAGTATTTGCATTAGATTATTATTACTATTATTATGTTCTAATGGCATCAATAAAGCTTACCCGCAATGAAGTGTTGGGTCTTCTATTCGCGGACCCTGATTCTGAAGGGAAATGTGAGATGACGGTGACTCTGAAAGTGAAACTAAACCTAACGTTACACTAAGCACAAATGGTGAATCATTTGCCCAATGCAGATGGTCCTTTGCCCAATGTCAGTGGTGGGAATAATGTTTCCCGGGGTCCGAGTGTTCATAGCGAAGTTAGCAGGTGTGTTAGTGTTGGGAATGAGGCGGCCGCGGGAGATTTTTGCCGCGCTCACCATGAAGCGCGCGTCTTCTCACCGCGCGCCTCTCCGCGATCGCGGCGACAGTATTGTGGTGGAGATTTTATCTAACGCCACTGGGTATGTTAGAAGAGGTCGAAGTATTCATAAGCAAGTTTGAGGGCAATGTGGAGGCAGGGTGGGGAGTCAAAATGATAACACTGGCCGTGGCTGTGCACACGCGGCAGCGCGCGAGGCAGATCTGCACGCGAGCAGACGTGCTGTGACGCGGGGCAGAGGGGCTATTATGCATAATATATCATATATAATATATATGTGCCCCATATATGCAATCAGAGTGCTTACTGTATGTGGTAAATGGAAAATCTCTACAGCAAAAGGCAAACCGCTATGGATTCGGTTTGTTTCTACCACTTATTAGTAATGATTTACACAGTTTGTTTACTATTTACTATTTACCTGAACATGCAGTATTGTGCAATATAGCACACAGAAGGTGAGGGACATTTTGGGGGGAAAGAAGTGCTGCATTTTATCATTTAAACATGTGGCTTTTCATGAAAATTATATAATCCAAGATTGCCCCCACGCTATGACGTCATAATATGCAAATTAGATGGGAAAATGTAATCTCTACATAAACTTAGGGTCCTCCTTAATATTTCTCTAATTTACAGAAAGTTTCTATCTTTTATCAATTTTAAGATATAGCCTTTTGGAATTAAGATGTCAAAATCGAACGTTTTAGGAAAAAACCTCTGGCGCCTAAAGGGTTAAGTACTGGTCAGGTGTTTAGAGGGACCAATCCGTGTTTCCCCACCGGTAAGTCGAAACCACGCCCACCTGGAACACAGACACAACTATACATACAGAGAGAGTATATACACAGACAAATGACAGATTAAAACAGACAAGATACCTTGGGTTCTTAACAGAGTGTTGTGGAGCTGAGGGAGGAGCGATTGTTAATCAGATGAACAGCACACGCCTCAAGAGCCGCGGGACTTTTATTATGCCACAGTCGCCGGCGCCGTTTCTGCTTTTCCGGTCATGAGTAGGAGGTAACAGCTCTGTTTATCATACTAGATATGTTTAAGTGTGTTGAAAATGATTTTATGATGTTACTCTGTGCGTTCGCTCGGCAGCTGTTGTGACACTTGTTCACACTGCTAAGAGTAAAGCGATTCTGAAGAATAAAACTGGAAACCGGAGTAATGCAGATATGACGCAATTGACCGGCAACTCCCTCAGACGCTATGCTCGGACATCCTGGCTCCTTGGTTAAAATAGCATTTTTCTCACAATTTACAACTAGTTGGAAACATTTGGGGTATTGTAAGAACTCAACTGAACAAAATAAATAACACTGGCCTGATGGTTTTTGGATATTTACTGCAAAAATACTACATAGTGCACCTTTAAGTAATTTAGTTTTATCATTTTTATTATTCTTTTATTTTTGTCTGTATGTCTATATATTTGTATTAAGTTTTTAGTTTGTTTGGTTTTAAACAAGCTAAAATAAAATATATATTTTTTTATTTTAGATTATGTTTATTTTGTTTTTAATAATTTTTTTGCATGGTATTAGTTTTATTTAATGATAATAAGTGTGCTGAACAAACACTTTTAACACGTCATGTTCTACTACATCATTTGTAATATTAAACAGGATTGTTTCTAAAATGTTTTGTTTTGTGGAGCAGGGAAATTATTTTGGCTGTTCTACTCAGTAACTTCTTAAACGAAACAAACACGAAATGAAAAGGCAGAAAGGCCTATAACTTTACTCACCATCATAACAAATAAAGTTGCATGTATTGAGGCAGTTGTTGTTTTTAAACAGTCCTTTGCTTGTCATGATGACACATCCTTGATTAAGATTTTCGTCTGGCTCAAAACGTGCCCAGTTCCTGTATTCTGCCTCTCCGTCTCTATAAAAGCGTCTGTCTGCCAGAGCCCAGTGCCACAGAAGAGCAGAGGATTCCATCAGCCCAATCCACGCGCCGGTACTAGGCACCCATTGGGTCTGAAGTGAGCTCAGATCATTCATGCTTTCAATAGTTGCCAGGTCTGTGTAGGTCTCTCTGCAGTACTGCTGCGCTTCAGAGAACGTTTTCAATGCCGACATAAAATAGTAGACATTTATAGACTGCTGATAGGCTGGTGAGGTGGAAAAACCTAGAAAAAAACTCAATTAGTAATCAATGAAAGGTACAAATATAACTGATTGCTGCACACATACACACTCTATCTGTCTGTCAATACAGTCAAGGCTAGTGCTGGGCAATGTCCCAATATAATCCCGATATCATTTTTGTGTTGAAAAATGAGGAATTCTCCAGGGAGGATCTCTCCTGAGCAGCCTCAATTTTGGGAACCAGGCCCGTTTGGGCCAATAGGCTGCAACTAGCAAGACCTGCTCCTCGTCCTGCCTGACTTTGCTCTGTGTCTGTAGGAGTAGGCTCACTGGGGAAAACACATACTAAAGCTAAAGCAACATGGAATGTGACATCCAGAGCAACAAACAGGTCCAGGAACCACTGAAAATTTTTAGCGGGCCGGTGTCCTGACTTAACACCAACTGAGCACATTCCTCTGTGAGTTGTTCGGTTGACCGAGTCCAACTCCAAGCTGAGTAAGAGGAGTTGGACTCGGTCAAGTAACCACGGAGCCTTGTTAGATTCAAAGCTCAAAGATGGCTGTAACCCACCTTTCTGGGGTACAATGAAGTAGGGGCTATAAAACCCTGGGACTCTGCCTGTAAGACATGATCCCCCTCGTCCAGCACAAACCCTAACAAAGGCAGGGTTAGGGTTAGGGTCTGATGGTCTGAATGGGTTAGGGTCTGATGGGCTAAATGAGGCAGGGTTAGGGTTAGGGTCTGATGATCTGAATGGGTTAGGGTCTGATGGTCTGAATGAGGCAGGGTTAGGGATAGGGTTAGGGTCTGATGGTCTGAATGAGGCAGAGATAGGGATAGGGTTAGGGTCTGATGGTCTGAATGAGGCAGGGTTAGGGATAGGGTTAGGGTCTGATGGTCTGAATGAGGCAGAGATAGGGATAGGGTTAGGGTCTGATGGTCTGAATGAGGCAGAGATAGGGATAGGGTTAGGGTCTGATGGTCTGAATGAGGCAGGGTTAGGGATAGGGTTAGGGTTTGATGGTCTGAATGAGGCAGAGATAGGGATAGGGTTAGGGTCTGATGGTCTGAATGAGGCAGGGTTAGGGATAGGGTTAGGGTCTGATGGTCTGAATGAGGCAGGGTTAGGGATAGGGTTAGGGTCTGGTGGTCTGAATGAGGCAGAGATAGGGATAGGGTTAGGGTCTGATAGTGTGAATGAGATAGGGATAGGGTTAGCGTCTGATGGTCTGAATGAGGCAGAGATAGGGATAGGGTTAGGGTCTGATGGTGTGAATGAGATAGGGATAGGGTTAGGGTCTGATGGTCTGAATGAGGCAGAGATAGGGATAGGGATAGGGTTAGGGTCTGATGGTCTGAATGAGGCAGGGTTAGGGATAGGGATACGGTTAGGGTCTGATGGTCTGAATGAGGCAGGGTTAGGGATAGGGTTAGGGTCTGATGGTGTGAATGAGGCAGGGTTAGGGATAGGGTTAGGGTCTGATGGTGTGAATGAGGCAGGGTTAGGGATAGGGTTAGGGTCTGATGGTCTGAATGAGGCAGGGTTAGGGATAGGGTTAGGGTCTGATGGTGTAAATGAGATAGGGATAGGGTTAGGGTCTGATGGTGTGAATGAGATAGGGATAGGGTTAGGGTCTGATGGTGTGAATGAGATAGGGTTATGGTCTGATGGTGTGAATGAGGCAGGGTTAGGGATAGGGTTAGGGTCTGATGGTCTGAATGAGGCAGAGATAGGGATAGGGTTAGGGTCTGATGGTGTGAATGAGATAGGGATAGGGTTAGCGTCTGATGGTCTGAATGAGGCAGAGATAGGGATAGGGTTAGGGTCTGATGGTGTGAATGAGATAGGGATAGGGTTAGGGTCTGATGGTGTGAATGAGGCAGGGTTAGGGTTAGGGTCTGATGGTCTGAATTAGGCAGAGATAGGGATAAGGATAGGGTCTGATGGTGTGAATGAGGCAGGGTTAGGTTTAGGGTTAGGGTCTGATGGTCTGAATGAGACAGAGATAGGTATAGGGTTAGGGTCTGATGGTGTGAATGAGATAGGGATAGGGTTAGGGTCTGATGGTGTGAATGAGGCAGGGTTAGGGATAGGGTCTGATGGTGTGAATGAGGCAGGGTTATGGTTAGGGTCTGATGGTGTGAATGAGGCAGGGTTAGGGTCTGATGGTGTGAATGAGGCAGGGTTAGGGTTAGGGTCTGATGGTGTGAATGAGGCAGGGTTAGGGTCTGATGGTGTGAATGAGGCAGGGTTAGGGATAGGGTCCGATGGTGTGAATGAGGCAGGGTTAGGGATAGGTTCTGATGGTCTGAATGAGGCAGGGTTAGGGATAGGGTCTTTATGGTGTGAATGAGGCAGGGTTAGGTTTAGGGTTAGGGTCTGATGGTGTGAATGAGATAGGGATAGGGTTAGGGTCTGATGGTGTGAATGAGATAGGGATAGGGTTAGGGTCTGATGGTGTGAATGAGGCAGGGTTAGGGATAGGGTCTGATGGTGTGAATGAGGCAGGGTTAGGGTTAGGGTCTGATGGTGTGAATGAGGCAGGGTTAGGGTCTGATGGTGTGAATGAGGCAGGGTTAGGGATAGGGTCTGATGGTGTGAATGAGGCAGGGTTAGGGATAGGGTCTGATGGTCTGAATGAGGCAGGGTTAGGGATAGGGTCTGATGGTCTGAATGAGGCAGGGTTAGGGATAGGGTCTGATGGTCTGAATGAGGCAGTGTTACGGATAGGGTCTGATGGTCTGAATGAGGCAGGGTTAGGGATAGGGTCTGATGGTCTGAATGAGGCAGGGTTAGGGTTAGGGTCTGATGGTGTGAATGATGCAGGGTTAGGGATAGGGTTAGGGTCTGATGGTGTGAATGAGGCAGGGTTAGGGATAGGGTTAGAGTCTGATGGTGTGAATGAGGCAGGGTTAGGGTTAGGGTCTGATGGTGTGAATGAGGCAGGGTTAGGGATATGGTTAGGGTTTGATGGTGTGAATGAGGCAGGGTTAGGGATAGGATTAGGGTCTGATGGTCTGAATGAGGCAGGGTTAGGGGTAGGGTTAGGGTCTGATGGTGTCAATGAGATAGGGATAGGGTTAGGGATAGGGTTAGGGATATGGTTAGGGTTTGATGGTGTGAATGAGGCAGGGTTTGGGATAGGATTAGGGTCTGATGGTCTGAATGAGGCAGGGTTAGGGGTAGGGTTAGGGTCTGATGGTGTGAATGAGGCAGGGTTAGGGATATGGTTAGGGTTAGGGTCTGATGGTGTAAATGAGATAGGGATAGGGTTAGGGTCTGATGGTGTGAATGAGATAGGGTTAGGGTCTGATGGTCTGAATGAGGCAGAGATAGGGATAGGGTTAGGGTCTGATGGTGTGAATGAGATAGGGATAGGGTTAGGGTCTGATGGTGTGAATGAGGCAGGGTTAGGGATAGGGTTAGGGTCTGATGGTGTGAATGAGGCAGGGTTAGGGATAGGGTTAGGGTCTGATGGTCTGAATGAGGCAGGGTTAGGGGTAGGGTTAGGGTCTGATGGTGTGAATGAGATAGGGATAGGGTTAGGGTCTGATGTTGTGAATGAGATAGGGTTAGGGTCTGATGGTCTGAATGAGGCAGAAATAGGGATAGGGTTAGGGTCTGATGGTGTGAATGAGATAGGGATAGGGTTAGGGTCTGATGGTGTGAATGAGGCAGGGTTAGGGTTAGGGTTAGGGTCTGATGGTCTGAATGAGGCAGAGATAGGGATACGAATAGGGTCTGATGGTCTGAATGAGACAGGGTTAGGGATAGGGTCTGATGGTGTGAATGAGGCAGGGTTAGGGATAGGGTTAGGGTCTGATGGTGTGAATGAGATAGGGATAGGGTTAGGGTCTGATGGTGTGAATGAGATAGGGTTAGGGTTAGGGTCTGATGGTCTGAATGAGGCAGGGTTAGGGTCTGATGGTATGACTAAGGCAGAGATAGGGTTAGGGTCTGATGGTGTGAATGAGGCAGAGATAGGGATAGGGTTAGGGTCTGATGGTCTAAATGAGGCAGGGTTAGGGTTAGGGTCTGATGGTCTGAATGAGGCAGGGTTAGGGATAGGGTTAGGGTCTGATGGTTTGAATGAGGCAGGGTTAGGGATAGGGTCTGATGGTCTGAATGAGGCAGGGTTAGGTTAGGGTCTGATGGTCTAAATGAGGCAGGGTTAGGGTTAGGGTCTGATGGTCTGAATGAGGCAGGGTTAGGTTAGGGTCTGATGGTCTAAATGAGGCAGGGTTAGGGATAGGGTCTGATGGTGTGAATGAGGCAGGGTTAGGGTTAGGGTCTGATGGTCTGAATGAGGCAGGGTTAGGTTAGGGTCTGATGGTCTAAATGAGGCAGGGTTAGGGATAGGGTCTGATGGTGTGAATGAGGCAGGGTTAGGGTTAGGGTCTGATGGTGTGAATGAGGCAGGGTTAGGGTTAGGGTCTGATGGTGTGAATGAGGTAGGGTTAGGGTCTGATGGTGTGAATGAGGCAGGGTTAGGTTAGGGTCTGATGGTGTGAATGAGGCAGGGTTAGGGATAGGGTCTGATGGTGTGAATGAGGCAGGGTTAGGGTTAGGGTCTGATGGTCTGAATGAGGCAGGGTTAGGTTAGGGTCTGATGGTCTAAATGAGGCAGGGTTAGGGATAGGGTCTGATGGTGTGAATGAGGCAGGGTTAGGGTTAGGGTCTGATGGTGTGAATGAGGCAGGGTTAGGGTTAGGGTCTGATGGTGTGAATGAGGTAGGGTTAGGGTCTGATGGTGTGAATGAGGCAGGGTTAGGGATAGGGTCTGATGGTGTGAATGAGGCAGGGTTAGGGTTAGGGTCTGATGGTGTGAATGAGGTAGGGTTAGGGTCTGATGGTGTGAATGAGGAAGGGTTAGGTTAGGGTCTGATGGTCTAAATGAGGCAGGGTTAGGGTTAGGGTCTGATGGTGTGAATGAGGCAGGGTTAGGGATAGGGTCTGATGGTGTGAATGAGGCAGGGTTAGGGATAGGGTCTGATGGTGTGAATGAGGCAGTTGATACGGTTCATTTAGTAAATAATTTTATTTTGATATTTGGTTGAACACTTAGATCGAAATTTAAGTGTCCTCAACTGAGCAAGCCAAAGGCGACAGTGGCAAGGAACCAAAATTCCATCAGGGCATGATGGAGAAAAATAAACATTGGGAGAAACCAGACTCAGTCGGGGTGCCAGTTCTCCTCAGGCCTAGTGGTGTTTTTCTCACCAGGAAGACGTTGGAGCACGGGATGCAGATCTCACACACCAATATGTACTTCATGTAAAAAATTTTATTATTTTGTGTTATTTTTATGTTCATCTCTAACACTTCACGAAAACGGCTCATGCTCAATCTACACATTGCAGATTTGTTTTGTTTTTTAATAATTCTTAGTAAACATCAGAAGGCTGTAAATAATAGTGAGCTAAATGCTTCTGAGTAATCGTCAGACTTCTGAAGTGAATAGATGTGTTTGGCAATTAGACTTACGCCTCATCTGCCCTCCATGTAAATAAACGGCCTAAACTAACACCAAAACAAAACAAACAAAGGTGATTGAGCTACTGTCAATTGGGTATTTCTAAGAGATGAAACGTGTCATATTAATTTGATCAACAAATGTTTGTCATTGTTCTGATGATAAAACAACAATTAGCCAATCTGGTTTCACCCAGGGGCAAAAATCTGCCTTAAAACGTGAAAGAAATAAAGATTTGACATTTATCGTGATAATTATTGATATCGACTGATATTATTTTTTTTATCTGATCTAACTCTAATTAAATGTTACGACGTTCAGAGAAATTCAAAATGAACATTCCCATAATGTTTGAAGAACGATAAAATGTAACGTTCGCATAATCAAGAATAAATGTTTGGATAACACTTTATAACGATTGCACGCTATGAAGCATTAGTAAATTATATAGCATTAGACATTAATAAGCAGTTTATAAATACAGCAATACATTCTTGACTCATAAGCATATCTATAATGTGTTTAAAAATGTATTTTCAAACTTAATTAATGATCAGTTAATAATTTCTATAATAAGTTTTACATTATTTACAAATCAGTTATTTAGGAGTTGTCATAAGATCATTAAGAAGTGTAAGTAAATGATTAATAAACTATTTAAATCCACATTTATACATCTTATTATTTAGACATATAGAAATAGTTACTCAGTGTGTTAATAAATGCTTTATAAACACGTATTCCTACTGTAATTATTGATTAATTCAGGTAGTTATGAAACCTTTAGTATCTGTCGGTATTCCAGTGCGCTGATCTAAAGTGAGGTCGATCTATGCCTCGCTAAGCTTTTACAGAGCAGCTCTATAGACTCAGTTTCTTCTGAACATAAAAAGGAAACAAACGCAAGAAAATAGAAATATTTATTTGAAGATGCAAAAAATATAACTTAATTTATTTTTATTTTTTAAATTTAACCTTAAAATTTAACATGAAAAACAAACCTCTGCATAACAATGCCTCCAGAAAGCATACCTGTGCAGTAAATGAAGCCTCAAGTGTACATCTGCACTTTTAAATAAAATAAAATTAAGCGCATTATAGATGTGCTTATAAATCAAAAACAATGCATGTATAGCTGTACTTTTGAACTGCGTGCTAATGTCTTTGATTTATTAATGATGAATTGACTATGTAATAACGCTTAACTAATGCTTCATAGCGTGAGTTATTCTAAACCGTGTGGTGAAGTTGAGTTTTTATGTTTGAAGAATGATAGTGATTCCTGAACTTAGCTTTCACAAAATCAAGAAAAAACCTGAACACAACTTCAGAAACAACTTTTGCAGGACACATTGAAGGGAACCTACCCATTAAAACGAGCAGTGTCAGTCGTGTGTGCTCCATTATCTGAAACAACAAGAGAAATATTCTTGACATCAGCATTAACACAATAACCCCTACTGATTATTGTCCAATATGTTGTTAAAAACACAAACCTGTGTGATCTTCTCTTCTTTTCTTCTCTCCGGGTTTTTTGAGTCTTCCCAAGCTTTAATATTCTTGTTAATGGCATGCAAAACTCCCACTGTCCTCATGTCCCCTTTACTGGCATGAGGATTTAAACCAGCCTGCTCTCCTTCGCTAACTGGACCGCGTCCAAACACAGGTCTGTACTTCATAATGTGTGGCTCTTTTTAAAAAGTGCCATTTTTGTTACTCAATTTATTCTTTTGTGGTATTTTTATGTTCATCTCCAACACATGCCCACTTCATGAAAACGGCTCATGCTCAATCTACACATTGCAGATTTGTTTAGTTTTTTAATAATTCTTATAACATCAGAAGGCTGTAAATAATAGTGAGTGAATGCTTCTGAGTAATGGTCAGACTTCTGAAGGTAATAGATGTGTTTGGCGTTTAGTCTTACGCCTCATCTGCCTTCTATGTAAATAAACGGCCTACATTAACACATTTGTCTAATGATGAGAGCTTGGCACCTGAATCTGGCCATTATGCAAAATCACAGGTGACTCGCTCTGACACGCTGTAAATAATGACTTCACTAAGATTATTTGAGTGTTTTTACAAAACTTCAGCTTCAAAATGCCACTTTTTATTTTAATGTGCTGCTTGTGGTTTCTTCTAATCATTTATGGACTGTTCGGTAACACTTTATTTGAGGGTTCAGTTATTAACTATTAGTGTCTTATGATCCTGCATATTACTAGGATATTGTCTGTTTATTAGCACTTCTAAAGCTCATATTAATGCCTTATTCTGCATGAGCTTATTCTACATCCCTTAATCCGACCCAATACCTAAACTTAAACGCTACAAAAACTACCTTACTAACTATTAATAAGCAGTAAATTAGGAGATTATTGAGGCAGAAGTCGTAGTTAATAGTGAATATGTGTTCCCCATGCACCAAATGTTCCCAGTGGTCATTCCTACAGCGGACCGTTAGCAGTGAATAAAGGCCGTGAAGGAGGAAAGAGCAGTGCTGTGTGAGGGAATGTCTCTTCTTAAAGGTGCTCTGTGTACGTTTTTGACTGTACTAAAGTAAACGGTGCCATAGCCAGTTTGTCTTACTTTGAAATGTGCGCTCCGTGTGGGAATGCCTGTTCCTAACCCTAACCCGCCGCACAGCGCCAGTTTACCCAACAGCATTTCCCTTTCTATTTCTATTTCTATTCTTTTAAACGCTCATCTAACCAATCCCGCACTAAAATATGCACTAATTTGCATACATTTACAGAGAATAAATCTGAACATTGGATAAAATCAGGTTCGACTTGTTTGATTTTGTTGCCATATCAGAGTTAAAGGTTTTTACAGGGGGGATTTTTTATTGTGATTTAAATCATCGATTCATTTTCTCATCAGAACATAATGTCAACAACTGCCCGTGGGGAGCGAAGGCTGGCCCGTGGGGTCCGATCAAACAGACGAGCTACTGGAGCTCAAACTGCTCCAGAAGTTAATGCTGGTTCTGATAGAAAGCTGTCAGAATACACAGAGCAGCTCAGTTTGAGGCGTATGGACCAGTCAGGGTGACCTCTGACCCCTGACCCCGCCGAAAGCACCAACAGTGGCACGTGAGCATCAGAACTGGACCACGGAGCGATGGAAGAAGGTGGCCTGGTCTGAGGAATCACGTGTTCTTCTACATCACGTGGATGGCCGTGTGTGTGTGTGTGTGTGTGTGTATCTCCAAATTCACAGCTGCATGAAAAGCTCTTCTGCACGCAGTGATGTATTAACGGAGTGATGTGACCTTTGACACTTTCCAAAAATGTCACTCAAGTAACATTTTAGAAGTGGGTGCATTTTAATTAGAGTAGTTATATACTTTAAATGGTAAGTTTTGGAGTGCGTTGTGTGTCTAGTTGATGAGCTGTTGGTGTTCAGCGTTGCCGGATCGAGTGGAGCGGACGGATGTCCTTTGCCTGAAGTAACGGGCCGAGGGAATGTCTGCTTGGGTTTACACCACAGGCCTTCTGGGATAATCTGCCCAGAGCACACTCACCCGACGACTGATGGAGCCCTTACGGCAGAAGCACTAACACCTGGAAATCATCTCTGAGCAGACATTACAAGCCAGATTAACTCATTCACTCGGGCCGGGGTCTAGAATGAGACGTCATATAAGTGTTTTATTGATACATTAAATATTAATGTCATACACTGAATATGCAGAGCTCAAGAGGAATCTGTTCATGACTACTGGAGCTATCAGTTTTTAACCATTAAATACAAATGATTATTAAACACAAAAGTATATATATATATATATATATCAGTTATACATAGATATATATCAGTTTTCAATGAAATGATGAGAAAGAAAATGTTCAGTACCTTGAAATGCACCAGTGCATTAAATGTGATTAATCTAATGTATTATACGAATGTCTAAAGACTCCTTAACGCCTGTAGAAGTAATTGTACTTGTCTAGCGTTTGTCTCTCTTTTTACACACTGTCGTCTTGTGTTGTGTGCTGTTTTCTTGCATGTGGAAGATCTTCCCATCAGGCTGGACTCTCCATGCTAGGCTGAATCCGGCGTCCATCTCGTGCTCCGAGAGCATCTGATTCACCTGCACACGAGAATTCAGCGATCAGAGAAGGCACATACAGGCGGAAAATAAAGGAAAATATTAAAGCCAGAGCAGAGCTGTGGTGCTGTGAGTCAATGACTTAATCAGCCACTGGAACGAATCTAATGAGTCAATGACTCATTCATAAAGAGAATCGTTTACTTAATCAGCCACTGGAACGAATCTAATGAGTCAATGACTCATTCATAAAGAGAACCATTTACTTAATCAGCCATTGGAACAAATCTAATGAGTCAATGACTCATTCATAAAGAGAATCATTTACTTAATCAGCCACTGGAACGAATCTAATGAGTCAATGACTCATTCATAAAGAGAATCATTTACTTAATCAGCCATTGGAACGAATCTAATGAGTCAATGACTCATTTAGAAAGAGAACCATTTACTTAATCAGCTGTTTGAACAAATCTAATGAATCAATGACTCATTTAGAAAGAGAACCATTTACTTAATCAGCTGTTTGAACAAATCTAATGAATCAATGACTCATTTAGAAAGAGAACCATTTACTTAATCAGCCGTTTGAACAAATCTAATGAATCAATGACTCATTCATAAAGAGAATCATTTACTTAATCAGCCGTTTGAACGAATCTAATGACTCAATGACTCATTCATAAAGAGAACCATTTACTTAATCAGCTGTTTGAACTAATCAAGTCTTTGACTCATATTTTAAAAAATCATATTTTGGACATATAAATTGTTTATCAATGTGGATGTGGAATCAAATCAAATATTTCTTTCTAAAGCTAATTTTTGTAATGCCTATTTGATGCTTTTCTCATTTGACACAATAATGACTTCTTTAGATGTCAAATGTCTTAAGTGATTAATAGCGATAGTAATTCATGAATTGGTACATCGTGTAATTAATTAGATAAAAATGTTAATCGCTTGACAGCCCTAAAATATAGGCACTAAAGCTAATAAAAATGACAAAACACAAACTATATTTAAATTAAAATATAAAAATACTCATAATAGCTATTCCAGAGCACAGCAGACACTCACTTTGGTTCTGATGGCCTCCATCACTGCCGCTTCATCCAGACGTCCTGCAGTTTTCACTGCCACTCGGACCAGCTTTATGGTCCTAAATACAGCTTGGAGAAACAAACGTTACTGTGATGAATAACCCATAGATAGAGAGATACATCTGGCCATGCGAGGAGCACAGGACTCACGGGTTTTGCAGTAGAAGAAGCTTTGTGTGGAGCAGGAGACGTCGGCCATTTGTCCTTCAGTCCCAGCAGATGCACACTCCTCCTGGCCGTCCAAGTTATCCGGCTGTCCGGACTGCCATCGGAGCGAAGGCCAGGACACGTTAGTCTGGTCCGACCAGAGCCACAGGTTCTTGGACAAGCCGATCCAGGCGTCCGAGCCGTTGTGATCAGAAATGATGGCTGCGAGGGCCTTGTTCTCCGTGGGGTCTGTAATCGTGGCCAGGTCCACATGCTTCTCTCTGCAGTAAAGCTGAGCGTCTCGCCACCTCAGCCTCGTTTGGATGAACTCAAACTTGCCTGCAATGTCGGTCTTGTCTGGAACGATTCAGAATTGTGGTCAGGACATTGAAACGTGTGATAAAACATGACCTAAAGTGTGATTGGTGTCGAATGGCCTGTTTTTCTCACGCCTCTGACTCCTAGACTAGAAGCATCCGAGTTTTTTTGCTAAGCAAGCTTGTATTTGCAACTTTACTTAGTGCAGATATTGTTGCCTCTCATGAGGAATTGCTTGCATCATTTGTAAGTTGCTTTGGATACAGGCGAATGTTAAAGCATATGTGAAATGGCAAGCTACTGATTCTGTGTTTGTTTGCATGAGCTTTTCGCTCCGCCAAGAGGATGCAAAGTGAGTTTTGCAGAAGATTTCATGAAGACACACCAGGTAAATGTGCAGGCCTTCTACGGTGATTAGCTTTAAAACATTAGCACATTTGTTCAAAACATCTGATTTCAAGCAGAAAGTGGGAGAGTTTTCTCTGAAAGCAAGGGTTAATATCCAGTGCAGTTTTGCTTCTGAATAAATGCATCTTAAAGATGTTTTGACTTCAAGCAGAACCCCCTGGCAAGCTTTGCATTTATTTGAGATTTTCTATTATTGTGTTAAACCCGTCTCCAGCGCGACGACTCCGATCTTTCATGTATTCATACTCTTGTCTAATCGACGCCCCATCCTCAATAAACCCGTCTCTTGCGTGATACCCTGAAATGTGGAATATTCGGCTCTAATCTGACCTCTGAGCTGTGCGGTGTCCAGAATAATAACCCTCCGCTGTGTGTTAATAGGCCAGAGGAGAACTGAGTCTGGTTTCTCTAAGGTTTATTTTTCTCCATCATGCCCTGATGGAGTTTCGGTTCCTTTGGTCGCCTTTGGCTTGGCTTGCTCAGTTGGGGACACTAACATTATGATCAAAGTTACTCAACTAAATATACAAATAACATTAATGAATTAGGTCTTATTTAATTCTATAAACTATAATACTGATCTGCCAACATTGTCTCTCTCTGATAAATTAAAATAAGCTGATAACATCACTGTTTACTCCAGAACGACTGTACAGCCAAATCTAATTCTGCTGCAGTATTGTCCTGTTTAACACTGAAGCTGCTCTGACACAATCGGCGCTGGAGAAGAGCGATATGAATAAAGCTGATTGATTGATTGATTGATTGATTGATTGATTGATTGATTGCAAATTCACTTTTAAGTTACAATGTTTTTGCTAGAAAACAAGATCTCAAGAAGGTGTTTAGGTTGGGATGAATATTATGAGGAACATGACTTACAGATTATAAGTGAAGGTGCTGTATTATTTCTTACCAGTTTGGCAAAAAAAGTACTTTTCTTCAAGGCAGGTTACATCACCCCATCGCTCGTTTCTGTTTACAAAAGCACAGGCCTCGACTGTGCGGGACGTGTCCGGCTCCCAGGATTCCCACTCTTCATAGCTTATCACTTTAGTTTGATAAGACCAACGCCAAGTGAAGACGCCGTTGTAGAAGCCAATCCATGCGAAAGAGCCAAAGTTGGCTGCGTCTGCCGCCTCCTTTAGCTTGGCTCTGTCTCCATCGCTCTGAACCGTAGCCAGGTCCAGGTGTTCCCGTCGGCAGTACGCCTGTGACTCCAGCCAGGTCTTGGGCTCCTTGATCAGGATGAAGAGATACGGCTCGCACCAGGTCCTCCAGAGCATTCCTGCTGAGGCTATCAGAAGGACAATCAGCTGTGGTAAGATGATCCGACAGCAGTTCCCACACTAGCACTAACACTCACCGAGCACAAACACAAGCTCAACCCTCTTCAGCATCTTCTGGTTTCCACTGCTGCATTCACTGAAAGAAATAAACCACGGTTATACCAAATGCTGGATAGCTTTCTGCAACTGAATGTGGAATTGTTTCATATGCGAACGTCTAAATGAACCAGCTTAATTCAAGTCTATTTTGTAATAGTAATGTAGAAAATCAGGATTAACAGGCTTTCTTCACATCAGCTCCAACTCTTGTATTGATAATATAGAAAATGTATTAAAGTATATAAGCAAAAAACACCACCAGACCCCACTTTACCTGGTACAGACGACTAACGCTTCTCACAGACCTATATCAAGGTTCTGCTCTCAAAATCCTCTTTACTTGCCTTTTAATAGCTCTTTATACATTGATATGCAAAACCTTTGGTCTCGTACCGTGTAAAACACTGAGAATGATGGATGCATTATGAGGCTCTTTATTCAAATAGCAGAAAACAGATGGTGAAATCAATGAAGTTGTTTGAAACGGGGTTGTCACAATGGATTTTATTTAGTGCTACTTTTAAAAGTAATGCATTACACTATTAGCCTGACAAGCCAGACCCACATCAAGATGTTTGGTCTGGAAACTCACCATTGACGGCTCAGTCTGAGAGCGGGATAAACGGCTGTCTGTCAAACTCCCTCTGCACGCGATAGGATAGCGCTACACCAACCAGAGCAACGTGAAGCGGAGCTAGTTGAAGCTAGTAAACATGTGAAGATTAAACTTTCGCCGTATCCGGTTGGCAAACCTCCAAACACATCTTCCCTTTTTAAGAATGAATTCAGTGCCGATCTTTGTTCTTTTATCAGAGAAAACGCTTAACTCCAAGTCTTCCAGTGGTCAAAGCTGATTCGAAAGGCCGCCGTTCGCCAGCTTCTGTGTTAACTAGTAGCACGCAAGCGCAACTCGGCATAACTTAACTTAACATAACTTAACATTATGTTAAGCCCCCCCCACCGACTCTAGACACGTTATGCTAGAGTTTGGTTTTTACAGCTCAGAAGTGTATTGAGAGTTGCTGGACCACACTCGCGTCAGATTGGATCTGCTGCCGCTAGGGTGCGTCTAGATTTCTAGGCTTATGCACTATTGCATGACTCCCTAAAAATTAACTTATTGCGTAATTTAGTTTCTTTTTACAGAAAGTAATGTGCTACTTATTTGGAAAGAGTTACTCTAACTAACACTTTTTAGTTAATTGTACTTAGGCCCAATCCCATTTCTACCCCTTCGTTTTGCGTGTTCATGTGAAGGTGCAGGGATGTCTCCAGTCTCTTTTGGCTGGTAGGGGTAAGGGTTAATGTTAGGCCCTTCAAACAAAGATTTTTTTAACCACACTACGTACGAAGTGGCTCTACTCCACCAGTAGAGTGCAGTCAGGCGAGTCCCGTTCTCCTGGCGACGGCCAAACCCAGACTCGTCCATGTGATTGTCAGACTGAAGCGTGATTGGTCGCTCAGAGAACACGTCTCACTGCTCTAGAGTCCAGTGGCGGCTGCTTTACTCCACTGCATCCCACGCTTTGCATTGCTCTTGGTGATGTAAGGCTTGGATGAGCTGCTCGGCCATGGAAACCCATTCCATGAAGCTCTCTCCGCTGTTCTTGAGCTCATCTGAAGGCCACAGAAGTCTGGAGGTCTGGAGCTGTTGACTCTGCAGAAAGTTGGAGACTTCTGCGCACTGTGACCCTCAGCATGCGCTGACCCCGCTCTGGGATTTAACACTTGGTGGCTGAGTTGCTGTTGTTCCCAATGGCTTCCACTTTGTTATAATCCCACTAATAGTTGAGCGTGGAATATTTAGTAGTGAGGAAATGTCAGGATTGGACTTATTGCACAGGTGGCTAAATAAATAAATGAAATCTAAATAAATGAAAATAAATAAAGTTAAAAAAATTTATAAAGGTATATAAATATACAAAAAGAATTATATAAATTCATACAGTGTTATTTATTTACCTTTATTCAGTTATTTACCTTTATTTATTTATCTTTATTTTACCAGAAAAGTTTTTTTTTAACCTTTATTTAACTATAAAAAAAGTGTCTTAAAAACAAATTCTTGTTATTGAATAAGTTCATTTGTTTGCACTATATCAGCTCTCAAGTGAAGACGTGCTGTTTCTCTCAGCGTGTTTGGATGAGGCTGATCATGTGCCTGTTTCTCCAAACGCTAGTCTGACTAAACCCCGCCCACAATCGACTGCAAGCTCGCATTCAGATCCGCCTCTGCAGTGCCATGCCCACATCTCAACATCCAATCACGAGCTGACTGACAGAGCCAAGTCTCCGCCCTACATGCCATTCGTTTTTGATAATCTGTTGCACTTACAGAACACATGCAGTCTGTTTTGAAGGATATTGATTGATTGTCATTTAAGTCCACCAGCACCTCCTGCTTCAATGTGGAAAAGCACAGAATATATGCACACATATTTTGTAAAGTTCTTTTGCTGTATTTTTGTGGACACCAATGATGGCATATGTTGAGCTCAACCATCCCATTAACTTTCAATGAGCACATGAAGCTCATTTCCCAGAACTTTTGAATAAGAAAAGTGTTTTATTTGTGGAACATTTATCAGCATCATACAAAGAACCTACCCTAACCCTTGGCTGCCATTTGCATATATCAACTGGCAATAAAAATCCGGATTACATTTGACGTTTAACTACACTGACAAAATGTTTTGTAGAAAGTGTGCACCTCTGGACTAGTTGTGCAGTGATGGTCAGTCAAGGTGAATCTAAAGCTGAGATCGCTGTGTTGGTGAGGCCAGCAGGGGGTGCTCATGTTAAAGTCCCCCGTTCTCTGTCCTCTAATAATCCCTGAAACACCTCATGTCAACTGATTCATATGTGGGTCTAACCCAACGGTTGGAGTTAGAAATCTTAATTTGTGTTCTACTGAAGAAACAAACACACCTACATCTTGGATGCCCTGGGGGAGCAGATAAACATCACATTTTCATTATTTTTGGGTGAACTATCCCTTTAAGCTGGAGTCCGCTAACCCTGCCAATGAAGGCATCAAAATGAGCAACAATACACCATTCATACGCTGAAATGTGTACGCTACATTTACATTTAATCATTTAGCAGACGCTTTTATCCAAAGTGACTTACAAAAGTTTGTGACACTAATATGGTCATATACAAACCCGATTCCAAAAAAAAGGGGGGGGGGGGTGTATATACAACTGTAAATACTATTGTATATATTTTTACCACTTTAAAGGGGGGGGGGGGGGTTAGACACCAATTTATTTATGTTTATCACTTTGTTTATGGTTAAGGGAGATAGGTAAGTTAAGTTGTGTTTTGTTTATTGTTTTGGCCGTGTCTGCCCCTTGTGCTAAAACCCTTATTTTCATTGTAAATAAACTTGCATCATTTTGATATATCTCTGGTAGTGAGACTCGCTTCCTTTTTGTTACGGCTGACCCCTAGCGGTCGTAACAGAAATTGGGGGCTCGTCTTAAAGTTTTCTTTTTTCAAAAGACCAATTGGACTATCGTCGTTGCGTGTGTAACTCATGAAATTTGCTTAGTATATTTTAGTTTGGCTAGTGGTTTTCATTTTGAGGGGGAGGGAATTTGCGATGTTTTTAAAATTTGAGCTAGAAAGGTTTGCGGTTCAGCCTACGGCTGATCAATTGGATATCTGCCGCAAAGACGATCTGTTTTCAATCGCGGATTTATATCAAATTACAGTTCCTCGTGGTGCAGTGAAACGTGAGCTTAAGGATGCGATTTACAAACATTTGGTGGAGCAGGGAGTTTTGTCAGAGGAGCGCGACTCGGCGGGTGTTGCACTTCGGTTGCCGGGTCCCGCGGGTGAGGGAGAACAGCCCAAACCCGAGGAACTGGCTAGCATAGATCCCGTCGATCTGCCGTCTCCGCAAAATCCCTTACTGGCGATCAAACTGAAAGAGCTGGAGTTGGAGTTGGGCAGGCAACAATATCAGAGTCAGCTGCTGCATGCACGCACAGTTGAACTTGAAATCAAGCGAGCAATCAAGCTCAAAGAGCTGGAGCTCGAACTGAAAACAAAATCGCCTGTTTACCCCTCAGCTGTTGATGCGCCTGGCGCGAGCATGCCTGTGTCGTCGCCCATCACCGCTTCCACTCCGAGCCCTATTCCTGCACCTCGACGCACCCCACAAGTAAGTCAACCCGGATTTGATATTAGTCGTCAAATAGCACTAGTTCCGTTGTTCCGTGAAAGTGAGGTTGACACTTATTTCACTGTGTTTGAGCGAATCGCCGCCACGTTAAAATGGCCGCGGAATGTTTGGCCGCTGTTGTTACAGTGTAAGCTCGTCGGTAAAGCCCAGGAGGTCTGTTCAGCGTTAACGCTTGAACAGAGCTTGGATTATGATGTGATGAAGACCGCCGTTTTGCGCGCTTATGAATTAGTTCCCGAAGCATACCGTCAAAAGTTTCGAAATCATGTGAAAACCTCTAGTCAAACACATGTGGAGTTTGCCAGAGACAAGGCAAATTTATTTGATAAATGGTGTACTGCGAATAAAGTCGTCACGTTTGAGCAGCTTAAAGAGCTGATTTTGTTAGAAGAATTTAAGAATTGTCTACCGGAGAAAATTGTGGTTTACTTAAATGAACAGAAAGTGTCCTCTTTCTCTGAAGCTGCAGTTTTTTCTGATGAGTTTGTACTCACGCACAGAATAGTGTTTTCACCCGCAAAGCGTAACTTCCCCGATCGAGTTCGTAGTCCTAAGGATACCACAGTGGTACCCAAGAACGATTCAAGTGCAGATCGCAGCGAAAACCGTGAATGTTTTTACTGTCATGAGTTGGGGCATCTAATTGCCGTTTGCCCCGTTTTGAAGCGTAAAGCCGGTAAGAAAGCGACCACTTTTAAAAGTGTTGCATTAGTTGATCGACCTGATGTGTACCCTGAGCTAGTATCTTTAGATACAACCACTGAATCTGCTTTTGAGCCATTTATTTTTGATGGTGTCGTGTCACTTAAGGAAGCCGACTCTGAAACGAAAAGCATTCGCATGCTCCGTGATACGGGCGCGGCGCAGTCTTTCATTTTAGAGAGGGTGTTACCGTTTTCTGAAAAGTCAAGTTGTGGTTCCAGTGTGTTAGTGCAAGGTATTGACCTCACTGTAGTTAAAGTTCCTTTGCACAGTGTCCATTTACGCTCTGGAATAATTTCAGGGACAGTTAAGCTGGCAGTTCGATCTGAATTACCTGTTAAAGGTGTATCGCTCATTTTAGGCAATGATCTAGCCGGTGACAAAGTTTTCTGTTTACCCGAAGTAATAGATGTTCCTGATACGCACGACGAGGATGCGTTGCAAGGGGAGTTTCCTGAAGTGTTTTGCACATGTGTAGTGACACGAGCTCAAGCTCATAAATTCAAAGATTCCGTTGATCTGTCAAAAACATTTTTGTGTGCTGACAATTCTGCTGAAACAGAGAAAGTTGATTTGGTTCAGTTGAAAGTGTGCGCACTTCCAGATGTTGATTTACCATTTGGTAAAACTACGTTAATTGAGGCACAAAGTGCCGATCAAAGTCTGTGTCACTGTTTTGCAGCTGCTGTCGAGCCGACTGTTTTGCCAGAACATCCTGCGACCTACTTCTTTGAAGATGGCGTTCTTATGCGCAAGTGGTCTCCTAGACATGTCAAGGATGACTGGGGTACTGTTTTTCAAGTTGTTGTTCCAAAACCCTTCCGAGAACAGGTATTGAGTGTGGCACATGACCATGAACTTTCTGGTCATGTAGGCATCCGAAAAACTTACGATAATCTTTTGAAACACTTTTTTTGGCCTTCGATGAAATCTGACGTTTCCAAATTCTGTAAGTCCTGTCACGCATGTCAAGTATCAGGTAAGCCCAATCAAGTTATCCCTCCAGCCCCATTGAAGCCAATACCCGTGCTTGGCGAACCATTTGAGCGAATCTTGATTGATTGCGTTGGGCCATTACCCAAAACAAAATCGGGAAATTCGTATTTGTTAACGTTGATGTGTGCGTCAACCAGGTATCCCGAAGCGATACCACTTCGTTCCCTTAAGGCTCATGCTATTGTCAAAGCAATTATAAAATTCTGTACCACTTTCGGAGTGCCGAAATACATTCAATCTGATCAAGGTACTAATTTCATGTCCAAAGTGTTCGCCAAAGTAATAAAAAAACTAAACATTAAACATCAAGTATCTAGCGCTTACCACCCTCAGTCGCAAGGTGCCCTCGAACGTTTTCATCAAACTCTCAAATCCATGTTGCGAACGTTTTGTGTCGGAGAACAGAAAGAATGGGATGAAGAGGTCCCACTCTTGTTGTTTGCAATACGTACCACGGCTCAAGCGTCCCTCGGGTTCAGTCCTTCTGAATTGATTTTTGGACACACTGTGAGTGGCCCCTTGAAAATTTTACAAGAACAGATTCTTTCTTCCGACCGTTCGTCTCCCACTACAAACATCCTAGATTACGTTAGCGCTTTTCGTGAAAAACTGCATAAACTCTGGAAGCTGGCAAAACATTCGCTTGATTCAGCCCAAGACCAAATGAAAACTCGATATGACCAAAAAGCTGTACAGCGCGGTTTCCAGATTGGAGACAGAGTTCTCGTTTTACTTCCCGTGCCTGGTTCAGTGCTTCGAGCTAAATTTACTGGGCCTTATGAGATTAAAGAGAAACTAAGCGATACCGATTATGTAGTTGATACCCCCGAGCGTAAGAGAAAGTCGAGAGTTTGTCACATTAATATGCTAAAGGGGTATGTGACCCGTCCTAACTCTGACGTTAAGATCCCTGTTGTTACTGTCGCCCCAGTGAATGTACCACTGTCAGATTATTCGCCTGAAGTAGACGGTTTGAAGATGAATAGTGCTACATTCTCAACTGCTCGGTTATCCAACTCAGAGACTCTGTCAAACTTTTCAGCAAAATTGTTACACTTGTCTACGTCTGCCCAGGCTGATATACAAACTTTGGTGGAAAGATATCCGACTTTGTTCAGTGACTATCCTACCACTACACACGTGATAAAACACGATATTGATGTTGGGTCCCATGCACCTGTTAAACAGAACGCTTATCGTGTTAATCCACTTAAGAGAGACCTGATGGGGAAGGAAACTCATTATTTACTTGAACATAACTTAGCAGTCCCTAGTTCCAGTCCATGGTGCTCACCATGTCTTCTCGTCCCTAAGCCAGACGGTACTTCGAGATTCTGTACAGATTACAGAAAAGTTAATGCGTTGACTAAGGCTGATTCATTTCCACTGCCACGCATGGAAGACTGTGTTGATCGTGTCGGAAATGCTAAATTCGTAACAAAACTTGATCTACTAAAAGGTTATTGGCAAGTGCCGCTCACAGAGCGGGCCTCCGAAATCTCTGCCTTCGCCACCCCTGAAATGTTCCTACAATACCGGGTTATGCCTTTTGGCCTTCGAAACGCTGGAGCTACCTTTCAACGTTTAATGTCCATTGTGTTATCCAATGTATCAAATTGTGAGGCATATTTAGATGACGTTGTGTGTTATGCTAACACTTGGGAAGATCATCTGAACACTTTAGAGGAAGTCTTTAAACGTCTCAGAGATGCTAATCTTACCTTGAATCTAGCTAAGTGTGAATTTGGATGTGCTACCATCACATACTTGGGTAAAGAAGTCGGTAGTGGTCATGTTCGCCCACTGAACTCAAAAATTCAGGCTATCCTCGACTTTCCAGTCCCTCAAACGAGAAGAGAGCTCCGCCGTTTTTTGGGAATGACCGGTTACTATCGATGTTTTTTGTAAAAATTTCTCTGACGTTGCTAGCCCTCTCACTGGGTTACTGCGAAAAACAGCCTCATTCAGGTGGACTTCTGTTTGTCAATCTGCTTTTGATGCTCTGAAAACTCTGCTCTGTAGTACACCTGTCCTCGTTGCACCCAATTTTGAAAAGCCATTTCTGTTAGAAGTTGATGCTAGTGGTACTGGTGTTGGTGCTGTCTTATTGCAGACTGGTACGGATGGTTTGAATCATTCCATCAGCTTCTTTTCAAAAAAATTCTTGAAGCATCAAATTCACTACAGCACCATAGAGAAAGAGGCCCTAGCCTTGATTCTTGCCTTACAGCACTTTGAAGTGTATATCGGTTCTAGTGTACTGTGACGATGTCATAAAATAAATAAAGTGCAAGGACTTGTTCATTTATCAGTCATCATTCATTTGTATAAACAGGCATCGTTCCCTATTGCCGAATTAAGATGGCGGCGTCTTATGTCCAGCCTCTTTACCTTTATCTGGAGGACGTGCGTCACTGACAAAAGGGTAGATGGTGGCAAGATGGCGGCGGCTGTCGAGTGTCATTGAAACGCTCGCGAAACTCCCCTTAAAGACTCCCGCGGCGATTTGTTGCTTTATCCGCGGGTTGAAGTACTCGTCGGCGTGTTCTATGGAGAGCGCTTTCCGGAGCATGAAGAGAAAGGATCCTCGTCATTGAGTTACTAGCGGCTCGTCGTTGAGACGCTGCAGGGAGAACGCTATGAGAGGATTGGTCTGAAAACCCGAAATGAATGAACGGAGTGGGAGTTTGCAGCCTCGTATTAATGCCTAAGGAAAGGTGTACAAGGCCATGAGGAGTCGTGAGTAAAATCCAGCCTGCCGTGGATGACTGTTTGACTTTGACTTGACTGTTTTTTAAGGGAAATAATTTATTTATTTCCTCTTATTATACTTTTTGACTATTTGAACTATTTTTGTTGCTGATTATTTATCGTTTGTATTTTGGATTGTTTTTTTTATGCCTTTTGGACTGAACTAGTTTTGTTTATTTATTTTTATTAAGCCTATTTTTTGGCTGGACAATTGGAACTGATATTTTTGTTTTTTTCTCGAAATTCTTTGGTTCTCTACTTATGTAAATGTTGGGACTTTTGATAAATGCACATGGTTGAATATATATCAAAAAGAAATTCTACATGTGTTGTGTTGAATGAGTTTTGCTTAAAGAGGGTTTATTATGGGTTTTATTACCTGCATCGCTGATATCAATTCCTTATCTCACTTATAAAGGTTTTGTGTAAGACCATTGACAAAACAGACTATACAGGACCTTTGTACGTTTTTTTCCTTAAAGTTTAAAGTAATGACAGAAACCCTGTCTGGCACCCCAGCAAATAAAAAAAAACCCAAAACAAAGAAGTGAGAAAGCGTTACATAAAAAATGGCACCCCAGATGGGACCCAAATATTAAAGCTTGTGAGAAGGAAATTGTACTCAAATAAAATCACTCTTCATCATTCAAACCGACTAAAACCCAACACTTAATATGGCTGCATCTTCAAGCAAGTCTTGTCATGGAATAGAGGGAGATCAAAACCAAATTCCAAACCAGGACTTTACAGAGGATCTTATGGACATAATGTCTTTGAATCAGGATGGTTTTCAATCCCTTTTTCCTAGTGCATTGGAAGGATTTCCAGCTCTTCCATCTCAACATACTCTGCTGGATATGGACTTAACAGGAAGTTTTGATCTCCGGCCCCCTTTATCATCGTCATCTCAGCCCTCCTTAGGAGCAACTGGATTCATGGACACTCTGACACTTCAGCAATTGAGTGAAACGACCAGAACCCAATGCCAGAATCTAAAAGACACATTTTTCACTGAAATTGGAGAGTTGAAAGATGCTGTAAACACTTTGACTTTGAATGGGGATTCTGCATCTGGGAAACAAACAACAGAAATAAAACAGCTTATGAGTAATCAGTTTGAGCACTTCAGAAAAGAGTTTAATAACATGCTGCATTGGCGACTAAAGAATCATCATGCAGAGGTATTAAAGGATTTCAATGGTGTCATGGAACCAATGGCTACATCTCTGGATCTCATTCAAAAGGCCACTGATCAATGTACTCAACAAATGAAAACCTTCATTGCTCATACAAGCTCCAATAGTAATTTACAGGATGAACTCCATCAGTGCACACAGCATTTGCATCAATTAGCTATGGACATTGAGGTTCTCAAGTCATCACAGCAGATTTACAGGAAAGCAAATGCTTCTGTGCAAACAATAAAGTCACCATCCCCTTCTCCTGTGGTGGAAACTCCAGTGGTGAATACCAGATTACAGCGACTCCATTCTACATTTCAGAATGGACTTGGTGATTCTGAGCTTAATCCCACCAATGAATCAGTAACCACCGTTGAAGGTAGAGGACGTTTTGGGGGGAAACAGCCTATTAAAATCCAATTTCCTTGCTTTGGTAGACTAGAAGACTGTGATGATCCATTGATCTTCCTGGAGAAATGTTATGATTTCATGGCTCTTCATCCTCTTTCAGATGAAGAATTAATAGCCACACTCAGGAATGTGCTTCATGGAACAGCTAGAGACTGGTGGGATGTTGCTCGACTTGAAACCACCACTTGGCAGGAGTTTGAGTCTAAGTTTCTTGGTGCTTTCTTGTCGGAAGACTACGAGGATGAGTTAGCAGAGAGAGTAAGAACACGTGTACAGCAGGAAGGTGAAAGCATAAGAGATTTCGCTTATATGTACCGTGCCCTGTGTAAACGCTGGAAGCCACACATTGCAGAGGATGAAGTCATTAAGCTGATCTTGAAGAACATCAATCCTCAGATGGCAAGTCAACTTCGAAGTAATGGAGTTACTTCTGTTGACAGTTTAGTCCGTCTTGGGCAACAGCTGGAAAAAGACAAGGAAAACCAGCTACAATATGAACATCTGAAAAAGCCTTGGAAACTCAGAGTAACTAGCCCTGCTTCGAATCAGTTGAATAATCCAGTAACTGCTCCAGTACCACAGGACTCCTCTAAAGCACTCTTCTGTTGGCGGTGTAAAGGCCCTCACTCTCCATCTTCTTGTCCTCAGGGTGGTTCTGGTAAGAACAAAAATTATAAAGGCCAGCAAAGTTCAAATCCTGTTAAAAGTAACCATGGTAATCATCCTACTGCTAGCACTGTTACTCATATGGAGTCTGTATACTCACCTACGCATCCTTTTTCTTCATCTCTACCACAGCAATTGATTGTGCCTGTAGGCATTGACTCTTGGCAAGGCCAGGCTTTGGTGGACACAGGATCTTCATATACACTGCTTAATGAGAAATTGTGGTTAACCATGGGTTATCAAACTCAACAGCTCAAACCCTGGACTGAAGGTCCCATTTATCTGGCTGATGGAGGAGCCCGGCAACCTTTAGGATGGGGTGAAGTACAACTCGCAGTGCAAACATTAACAGTCACCTTACCTGTGGTGGTCCTTGCCCCACAGATGCTTGCTTTTTCTGTTGTGCTGGGTTTAGACTATCTCTTCTTCAGTGGGCTACAAATGGACATCCGGAACAATGTCTACTGGTTTCAGCCTGAGCAAAAATATTATTTTTTGAAAAAATGATGCTCACTTTCATGACTGGCATAATTCTTCACCCCTTGCTCTCTTTTCTGCTCTTCCCCCTGGTACAACAAAGGAAGAACCAAACCATCTGTATGTGGCATGCCAAAACACCTGCCTAGGTGAAAGAGGAAAGGATCATTTTCTAACACAACTCCAACAGAACTCTGATGTCTGCACAGATGTTTTGGGTAAAACAAGTGTTTTGACACACCAAGTTTATGTTACACAAGATGTTCCTATAAAACAAAAGCCTTATCGTGTTTCTCCTACTAAACAGAAAGTTATCAAACAGCTTATTGATGAGATGTTAGCTGCTGATGTCATCGAGCCTTCCTCATCAGCATGGGCTTCCCCCGTTGTACTGATTCCCAAGAAAACTGGCGGCTACCGTTTCTGTGTTGACTATCGGAAGGTAAATTCAGTTTCTCAGTCAGATGCCTATCCACTGCCTACCATCCAAGAAATTCTCGAGTCCTTGAGTGGTGCTGTTGTTTTTTCCACCTTGGACCTTAACAGTGGATATTGGCAGGTTAGAATGGAAGAGGACAGTCAAGATAAAACTGCTTTCATCTGCAGTCAGGGGCTATTCCATTTTAAGGTCATGGCCTTTGGCCTAAAAAAATGCACCAGCGACTTTCCAAAGGTTAATGGAAAGAGTCCTGGGAGAGCTACAGGGTAAGATTTGTCTCGTCTATTTGGATGATATAATAATTTACTCTCCATCAGTGGAACAGCACTTCCAGGACATCCAGGCTGTTTTGGATAAATTGAAAGAGGCCCACCTGACTGTTAATATGAAGAAAACACATTTCTTCCGTACTTCTCTGAAGTTTCTTGGCCACATCGTTACTGCTACAGGAATCAAGGCAGATCCAGAAAAAACCAGAGCAGTTCAAGAATTCCCTGTACCAAAGAACATAAAGGAAGTCCAGAGATTTTTAGGCATGGCTGGTTGGTATCATAGGTTTGTACCACACTTTTCTCAAGTGGCCGAACCTCTGAATGCCTTAAAAAGGAAAGGTGCTAAATTCCTTTGGTCTTCGCAATGTCAAACTTCCTTCCAAGCTCTAAAACAGCTCCTTGTGTCTCCACCTGTGTTGGGCCATCCTAATCTAAATCTGCCATTTGTCGTCTACACTGATGCAAGTGAGGTCGGTTTAGGAGCTGTTCTTGTGCAACAAACGGGACTTGGCACTGAAGAAGTCTTGGCCTTTGCCAGTCGTACCTTAAATCCGGCCGAAAGAAATTATACGACTACCGAGCAAGAATGTTTGGCAGTCGTGTGGGCCCTCGAGAGATGGAGGTACTACTTGGAAGGAAAATTCTTCACTGTCGTCACTGATCACTCTTCCTTGATGTGGGTCTTCAAAACACAGAAACCTAACACTCGTCTAATTCGGTGGGCACTTCGACTCCAGGAATTCAATTTTACAGTGGAGTACAGGAAGGGGAAGTATAATACGGTTCCTGATGCTTTGTCCCGGGCACCTGTGGACATTAATGAGCTGGGCCTTCTGACTTGTTCCACTGCTCTATCTCAGACCTCAAAGGTGGAATCTGAGAAAACAGAAGATCTGCCAATTACTGATCATGACATCTGGGAAGCTCAGCAGACAGATACAGATATTCACCATCTGTACGAACAAATAGTAGAATCCGGAGAAATCACTGTTAATTCTTCTACAAAATTCTCCATATTGGAGGACAAAGTCTACAGAGTTGTCCAGTTTCCACACAAAATCGTGTACCAAGTATACTTACCAAAAGTTCTCCGATCTCAACTACTTCGATCCCTTCATGAAGACCCTTTGGCTGGTCATCTTGGAAGATTTAAAACCTTCAAGAGACTGCAAGCTCTGGTGTACTGGCCTAACTTGAACCAAGATGTTAAAGAGTTTGTACAAAACTGCCCGATTTGTCAGCGTTACAAGCCTGAATGCCGTCGACTTCCTGGCGCACTGCAACAAACCATTGTACAACGTCCATGGGAAATGCTGGGAGTCGATTTGATGGGTCCATTTCCCAGGAGCTCATCTGGGAATGTTTTTCTGATAGTTTTTGTGGACTACTATTCTCGTTGGGTAGAGCTTTTTAGCCTACGCAAAGCCACAGCTGAGTCTGTCTCCCAGATCCTCATCAGAGAAATGCTTACCCGATGGGGTGTCCCAGATTACATCTTGTCTGATCGAGGGTCACAGTTCGTCTCCTCCGTCTTCCAGGAACTCTGTAAAAATTGGAACATCGGACATAAAATGACAACTGCGTATCATCCACAGACAAATTTAACTGAACGGATAAACCGCACACTTAAAACAATGGTGGCGTCGTATGTCAGTGACAATCATAAACATTGGGATAAGTTCTTACCCGAGTTCAGGTTTGCTCTTAATTCTGCCATCCATGAGTCCACAGGAGTAACGCCAGCAGAGCTAAATCTCCATCGCTCCCTCAGAGGGCCTATGGACGTGCTGTTGCAACCACGAAATGTTTCTCCTGATGAGTCTTGTTATAACAAACTGACAGAATTAAATCAAATGAAGGCATATGTTGAGAAGAGACTGCATACTGCTCGTCAACGTCAAAAACGCAACTATGATAAACATCGGAGAGAAGTTGTGTTCGAGGAGAAGGACAGAGTTTGGATGCGTACTCACCCTTATTCTAAGGCAGAGAAGTTTTTTTCAGCAAAAATTGCTCCAAAATGGCAAGGGCCCTACAGGATAGTTCAGAAGTTGGGACCTCTGAACTATGAGATTGTCCTGGAAGACACTGGAAGAGACTTAAGAGTGGTACATGTCTGCAGGCTCAAACCCTGTTTCCCCTCTGCACAGGAACTTGAGGAACAACAACAGCGTCGGTTATTAGAAATCTTTCATGAGGACAGTGATGAGGAAGAGTTTCATGGATTTACTGAGTAAAACTTAAAAAAAAAAAAAAAAAAAAAAACATCTGATTTTACGCCTTTCCCCTAATGGCTGGCTTTTCTTAAGGAGGGGGGAGTGTGACGATGTCATAAAATAAATAAAGTGCAAGGACTTGTTCATTTATCAGTCATCATTCATTTGTATAAACAGGCATCGTTCCCTATTGCCGAATTAAGATGGCGGCGTCTTATGTCCAGCCTCTTTACCTTTATCTGGAGGACGTGCGTCACTGACAAAAGGGTAGATGGTGGCAAGATGGCGGCGGCTGTCGAGTGTCATTGAAACGCTCGCGAAACTCCCCTTAAAGACTCCCGCGGCGATTTGTTGCTTTATCCGCGGGTTGAAGTACTCGTCGGCGTGTTCTATGGAGAGCGCTTTCCGGAGCATGAAGAGAAAGGATCCTCGTCATTGAGTTACTAGCGGCTCGTCGTTGAGACGCTGCAGGGAGAACGCTATGAGAGGGTTGGTCTGAAAACCCGAAATGAATGAACGGAGTGGGAGTTTGCAGCCTCGTATTAATGCCTAAGGAAAGGTGTACAAGGCCATGAGGAGTCGTGAGTAAAATCCAGCCTGCCGTGGATGACTGTTTGACTTTGACTTGACTGTTTTTAAGGGGAATAATTTATTTATTTCCTCTTATTATACTTTTTGACTATTTGAACTATTTTTGTTGCTGATTATTTATCGTTTGTATTTTGGATTGTTTTTTTTTTATGCCTTTTGGACTGAACTAGTTTTGTTTATTTATTTTTATTAAGCCTATTTTTTGGCTAAACAATTGGAACTGATATTTTTGTTTTTTTCTCGAAATTCTTTGGTTCTCTACTTATGTAAATGTTGGGACTTTTGATAAATGCACATGGTTGAATATATATCAAAAAGAAATTCTACATGTGTTGTGTTGAATGAGTTTTGCTTAAAGAGGGTTTATTATGGGTTTTATTACCTGCATCGCTGATATCAATTCCTTATCTCACTTATAAAGGTTTTGTGTAAGACCATTGACAAAACAGACTATACAGGACCTTTGTACGTTTTTTTCCTTAAAGTTTAAAGTAATGACAGAAACCCTGTCTGGCACCCCAGCAAATAAAAAAAAAACCAAAACAAAGAAGTGAGAATGCGTTACAGTACAACCTGTTACTATCTTCACTGATCATAACCCCCTTACATTCCTTCAACAAATGTCTAATGCCAATCATCGTTTAATGCGATGGTCTTTGATCTGTCAAAGTTACAATCTGAAAATCTGTCATAAAAGAGGTATTGAAAATGTCATTGCTGACTCACTATCCCGTGTCAATCAGTAAAACATTACGTGTTTTATTTTTATGGAGGGGGGTGTTAAGAACCCAAGGTATCTTGTCTGTTTTAATCTGTCATTTGTCTGTGTATATACTCTCTCTGTATGTATAGTTGTGTCTGTGTTCCAGGTGGGCGTGGTTTCCACTTACCGGTGGGGAAACACGGATTGGTCCCTCTAAACACCTGACCAGTACTTAAGGACCGCCCCAAACACTCAGCCTTTGCCTTGTGCCTCGTTGACTTTGTACTATATCGCCCTCGTTCTTCGCTTCCAGTGACTTTCTGATTATACCGTTCGTTTCGTCATCGTTTGTTTGAGAGTGTCATGCCAGAGAGATTGTGAGTGTTTTAGGAGGTTGTGAGTGTTTGTTTATTGTTACCATCTGATTATCCACTCTATTTTTGATCCCTGCCTGCTTGACTACGCTTATTGAACACTGAATCGGATTTGTTTGCCAAGACCCTGTATATACAACTGTAAATACTATTGTATATATTTTTACCACTTTAAGGGGGGGGGGGGGGGGGGGGGGGTTAGACACCAATTTATTTATGTTTATCACTTTGTTTATGGTTAAGGGAGATAGGTAAGTTAAGTTGTGTTTTGTTTTCTTTCTTTTTTGGTTAGGTAATTTAGGTTCAAAAGAAGATTGTTTTGTTTATTGTTTTGGCCGTGTCTGCCCCTTGTGCTAAAACCCTTATTTTCATTGTAAATAAACTTGCATCATTTTGATATCTCTCTGGTAGTGAGACTCGCTTCCTTTTTGTTACGGCTGACCCCTAGCGGTCGTAACACCAGCCATAGGTGGAGAGGAGAGAGGGTGATAGAGCCAATTCAGTGGATGAGGATTATTAGGAGGCCATGACTGGTAAGGGCCAATTGAGGGAATTTGGCCAGGACACTAGGGTTACACCCCTACTCTTTTACGTGAAGTGCCATGGGATTTTTAATGACTACAGAGAGTCAGGACTTCGGTTTAATCTCTCATCAAAGGACACGAGCGCTACACATTCCAAAAAAGGGTTAGGGTTAGGGTTAGGGTTAGGTAGCAATAAGCGGCTGGAATAGTTAAATGTACATGTAAGGAACAGCTGGAGGACCGATTTGCAACATGATTGGGTATAAAAAAGCCTCTCAGAGTGGCAGTGTCTCTCAGAAGGCAAGATGGGCAGAGGATCACCAATTCCCCCAATGCTGCGGCGGACAATAGAGGAGCGATATCAGAAAGGAGTTTCTCAGAGAAACACTGCAAAGAGATTAAAGTTATCATCATCTACAGCGCATAATATCATCCAAAGATTCAGAGAATCTGGAACAATCTCTGAGCGTAAGGGTCAAGGGTCAAAACCAAACTGGATGGCCGTGATCTTCAGCCCTTAGACGGCACTGCATCACACACAGGAAAGCTCCTGTAATGGACATCACAACATGGGCTCAGGAATACTTCCAGAAAACATTGGAGAACACAATCCACCACGCCATTCGCCGGCTAAAACTCTACAGGTCAAAGAAGAAGCCATATCTAAACATGATCCAGAAGCGCAGGCGTTTCCTCTGGGCCAAGGCTCATTTAAAATGGACTGTGGCAAAGTGGAAAACTGATCTGGAGTCAGATGAATCAAAATTTGAAGTTATTTTTTGGAAAACTTGGACACCATGTCATCCGGACTAAAGAGGACAAGGACAACCCAAGCTGTTCTCAGCGCTCAGTTCAGAAGCTGATCTCTGATGGTCTGGGGTTCATGAGTGTGTGTGTGGGCAGCTTACACATCTGGAAAGGCCATCAATGCTGAAAGGCATACATAAAATAATCAATCAATCAATCAATCAACTTTATTTATATAGCGCTTTTACAATCACGTTTGTGTCAAAGCAGCTTCACAGTGTCAAAACAGGGTAATATTGCGACAAAATTAGATTTGGCTGTACAGCCGTACTGGAGAAAACAGTGATGTTATCAGCTTATTTTAATTTATCATATAGCGACAATGTTGGCAGATCAGTATTATAGTTTATAGAATTAAATAAGACCTAATTCATATATTTTATTTGTATAATAAGTTGAATAACTTTAATCATATTTTTAGTGTCCCCAACTGAGCAAGCCAAGCCAAAGGCGACAGTGGCAAGGAACCAAAACTCCATCGGGGCATGATGGAGAAAAATAAACCTTGGGAGAAACCAGACTCAGTCGGGGTGCCAGTTCTCCTCTGGCCTATTAACACACCGTGTAAGATTATTATTCTGGCAACCTTACAGGTCGGAAATCATATTAGATCGGATTATTCAAAATTTTCAGGGTATCACGGAAGAGACAGATTTATTTAGGATGGGGCGTCAATTACACAAGAGTATGAATACATGAAAGATCGGAATTATTGCGCCGAAGACGGGTTTTGAGCATGTCGTGCCAGTGAGGCAAATTCGGAGGAGACACCATTTGACACGGCTCAGCAGACACTCCAGGATGCGTTGGTCATGTCCAGGCAGGTCCACCATCCGATCCGGACAGGGCCCAGATCCGGGATAAACCTCGGGATAAACAGAGAGACTAACATTAGCGTAGATGTCACTCTTTTTATGATGTAACGAGTACATCAGGTGTTATGGGAAGTGTTCCCGGTTCCGGCTGACCTAGTTAATGCAGCCTAACAATCAGTCAATTGAATTGAATAATGAAAGTTAAAAATGTTCTATGTGTATGCCATAGTAAAGAGATGTGTTTTTAGTCTAGATTTAAACTGACAGAGTGTGTCTGCTTCCCGAACAATGCTAGGAAGACTATTCCACAATTTAGGAGCTAAATAGGAAAATGATCGACCGCCTGCAGTTGATTTAGATATTCTAGGTATTATCAACTGGCCAGAGTTTTGAGACCGCAATCGACGTGATGGGGTATAATGCGTTAAGAGCTCGCTTAAGTACCGGGGAGCTAAACTATTTAGTGCTTTGTAAGTAATAAGCAAGATTTTAAAATGTATGCGATGTTTAATAGGGAGCCAGTGCAGTGTTGACAGAACTGGACTAATATGATCATACTTCCTGGTTCTAGTAAGAACTCGAGCTGCTGCATTTTGGACTAGCTGGAGTTTGTTTATTAAGCGAGCAGGGCAACCACCCAGTAGAGCATTACAATAATCTAGCCTTGAGCTCATGAACGCATGTACTAACTGTTCAGCATTTTGCATTGAAAGCATGTGCCGTAATTTAGATATATTTTTAAGATGATAGAATGCGGTTTTACAGATGCTAGAAACGTGGCTTTCAAATGAAAGATTGGTATCAAAGAGCACACCCAGGTTCCTCACTGACGACGAGGGCTTGACAGAGCACTCATCAAGTGTTAGACAGTATTCTCGGTTACTACTTGTGGAGCTTTTCTGTCCAATAATTAAAAATTCAGTTTTATCTGAATTAAGTTGCAGAAAATTACTATTCATCCAATTTTTTATATCAGCTATGCATTCTGTTAATCTTGTGAATTGGTAGGTTTCATCCGGGCGTGAGGAAATATAGAGCTGAGTATCGTCAGCATAACAATGAAAACTAACGCCATGTTTCCTAATGATATCTCCCAGTGGTAGCATATACAGGGTGAAAAGCAACGGTCCTAACACTGAGCCTTGCGGTACCCCATACTGAACTTGTGATTGGTGTGACATCTCTTCATTTACTGCTACAAACTGATAACGGTCAGATAAGTACGATTTAAACCATGCCAATGCAGTTCCACTAATGCCAACATAATTTTCGATTCTATTCAGAAGAATATTGTGATCGATAGTATCAAATGCAGCGCTAAGATCGAGTAACACTAATAGAGAGATACAACCACGATCAGATGATAAGAGTAAATCATTTGTAACTCTAATTAGAGCAGTCTCAGTGCTATGATACGGTCTAAATCCTGACTGGAAATCCTCACATATACCATTTCTTTCTAAAAAAGAACATAATTGTGAAGACACGGCCTTTTCTAGTATTTTTGATAGAAACGGTAGATTCGAGATTGGCCTGTAATTGACTAATTCTTTAGGATCAAGTTGTGTTTTTTTAATAAGTGGTTTAATTATAGCCAACTTAAAAGTTTTCGGTACATATCCTAATGTCAAAGATGAAATAATGATATTAAGCAGAGGATCTATGACCTCTGGAAGTATCTCTTTTAATAGCCTAGTCGGTATAGGGTCAAGCATACATGTTGTTGATTTTGATGATTTTACAAGTTTAGCCAATTCTTCTCCTCCTATAGCAGTGAATGAGTGTAATTTTTCCTCAGTGACCCTGCAGTGCTCTGTCTGAAGTGATACTGTAATAGACGGCTGCATGGTTATAATTTTATTCCTAATATTATCAATCTTACTAGTAAAGAAGTTCATAAAGTCATTACTGCTGTGTTGTTTACAAACATCAGAAGCTGAAGCTTTATTTTTTGATAATTTAGCCACTGTATCGAATAAATACTTAGGGTTGTGTTTGTTTTCTTCTAAAAGAGTTGAGAAATAAGCAGATCTAGCAGTTTTTATGGCCTTTCTGTATGCAATCATGCTCTCTTTCCACAAATTGCGAAAAACCTCTAGTTTTGTTTTCTTCCAGCTGCGCTCCATTTTTCTGGCTGCTGTTTTAAGGGCCCGAGTGTGCTCGTTGTACCACGGCGTTGGATTATTTGCTTTAATCTTCTTTAAGCGCCGGGGAGCAACTATGTCTAAAGTGCTAGTAAAGAGAGAGTCAATAGTTTCGGTTGCAGCATCAAGTTCATCTTGGCTATCTGTAATGCTGAGGAGATGGAACTGATGAGGAAGATTATGTACAAAGCAATCTTTAGTCGCAGCGGTTATCGTCCTGCCATATTTGAAGCGAGGGGATGGCTTTGCAGCCTTAGGTAAATTAAGTATACATGATATTAGGTAATGATCTGAGATGTCATCGCTCTGCTGCAGAATTTTAACAGTATCAACATTTATTCCATGTGACATTATTAGATCTAAAGTATGATTAAGGCGATGAGTGGGTCCTGATACGTGTTGTCTAACTCCAATAGAGTTTAGAATGTCTCTAAATGCCAATCCCAATGCGTCTTTTTCATTGTCTACGTGGATATTAAAATCCCCAACAATTAGTACTTTATCTACAGCTAATACTAACTCTGATACAAAACCAGCAAATTCTTTGATAAAGTCTGTATTGTGCCCTGGTGGCCTGTATACAGTAGCCAACACAAATGTCAGAAGGGATTTATCATTTACACTACACAGCGTTACATAAAGCACCAAAACTTCAAAGGAATTATATTTGAAACTAGACTTCTGAGTAATACTGAAAATATTATTATAAATTACAGCCACACCTCCCCCTTTACCTTTCAGACGTGGCTCATGTTTGTAACAATAATCTCGGGGGGTGCACTCATTTAAAGTAATGTAATCATCAGGTTTTAGCTAGGTTTCTGTCAAACACAGCACATCTAAGTTATGATCTATAATCATATCATTGACAACAAGCGTTTTTGGCGAAAGGGATCGAATATTCAGCAACCCAAGCTTTATCAATTGTTCATCCGTATTATATCTGTTGTTTATTTGTTGGACATCAATTAAATTTTTACTGTTGAATGGTTTTGATGGCTTTTTGTATTTACTAATTCGGGGAACAGACACAGTCTCTATGTGATAATATCTAGGTGAAAGAGTCTCTATGTGCTGGGATTTAGCTGACTTTGGTGACGTGAGACAGCTAGCAGACGGTTGGTTTAGCCAGTTTGTCTGCTTCCTGACCTGGGCCCCAGTGAGTCAAGGTTTAGCTCTAAGACTATGTGCCAAATTACTAGAGAGAAGAGCAGCACCAGCCCAGGAGGGATGAATGCCGTCCATCTTCAACAGGTCAGGTCTGCCCCAAAAACTTTTCCAATTGTCTATGAACCCTATATTATTTTGCAGACACCACTTAGACAACCAGCCATTGAGTGATGATAATCTGCTAACTATTTCATCACTCCTTTTCGCGGGGAGAGGTCCAGAGAAATATACGGCTTTTGACATCGTACTTGCGAGTTTACACACCTCTTTAATGTTAATTTTGGTGATCTCCGACTGGCGAAGTCGAACATCATTAGTGCCAACGTGAATAATAATCTTAGAGAATTTACGATTAGCTTTAGCCAGCACTTTTAAATTTGCTTTGATGTCAGGCGCTCTGGCTCCTGGTAAACATGTGACTATGGTGGCTGGTGTCTCTATTTTCACATTCCGTGTAATAGAATCGCCAATAACTAGGGCACTTTCAACAGGATCCTCAGTGGGTGCGTCACTGAGTGGGGAGAACCTGTTTGATGTTCTAATCGGAACGGAAGAGCGGTTTTTTGATCCGCGACTATGCTTTCTCATCGTCACCCAGCCCTGCTGCGCGGGCTCAGCCGGAACCAAACAATGAGTGTTCACTAAGCTAGTCGCATCCAAAGCAGTATCTAAAGCTGTTACATTCTCACTACTCTCACATAAAGCTTGGATGCGTGTCTCTAAATCTGAAATCTTCTCCGTCAGCCTGATTAATTCCTTACATTTATCACATGTGAAGCCCTGTTCGCCAACGGAGATAGATATGCTAAACATGTAGCATGCAGTGCAAGTGACAATGACAGGAGAAGAAGACATGGCTTACCGTATTTGTTGATGAATCCAAAACTTACCACAGTTGTCTGATGGAGTCTTTTTAGTAATCCAACTCACCACAGTTGTCTATAGAACTCAGAAAACAGGAGACCTGGATGCTGGGATGGAAAGCTACCAGGCTAGCGAAAAGCTAACGTGTGGTAGTGATTTAGATTAAAAGCTAGTAATGTCAAATTTAAATTGATAGGCTATATTAAACACTATATGGTGATGAGTAAGTTATATTTAGCAGTGTAAATTACAAAGAAAATATATCAAATAGAGATTCAAACACAGCTATACAGAGCTACAAACACTGTGGTGGCAGCAGCAGCAGGCAGACAGACAGGAGCAATCGATCAGGAACAATCAATCAGCCAGGAGCAATCAAGGAGCCAACTAAGGACGTTATATTTAATGATAAAATATGCATAAGAAATAAGCAACATGTCCTCCAGACAATACGCCTATATAGGTCGTTTGTTACTTCCTTGAAATACGACCCATAGGAGCGTTTACTAAAGTTGCGCCCCTATCAACAATATTTTAATTAATTAACTACGACGCTCAGAAGTTGTAGTCCTATTGACAGCAGGACACTTTCATTTTAAAGCATTTTTCCCTTTTATCTGCTTAATATTTCAGGTTTTGGATAGCTCAGTTGGGAAATCAGGGCCGGCCCGTGGCATAGGCGGAATAGGCAAATGCTAGGGGCGCCACTCGTCCATAGGGGCGCCAAAATGAGGGATTTTTCCGGTTTTATTACTGCTACTTTGTATTAATATTAATTCGAAATATTACCAAAAAAAAAATCCCCAGACTCTTCCCAGACCACCGCATCAATCTCCTCCTGCCCAGCGAGTGCTTTAGTGTGTCTGACATTGAACGCGCGATCAGTTTAACGTTGGGAATGTGTTGTCGCGTCGCCTCTCGCGCATCTAGCAGACAGGAATGCTTTCGCTTTTAATGTGCTTGTTTGCTCGCGCCAGTGAAAGTTGGAAAGTTGCCTAACTATTTATGACGGATGGCCAATGTGTCAGAAAGAGCGAAGCCCTCTGATGCTGGAATATAAAGGAATAAGGGGATGAAGACAGAGGTAAAGGGATGAAATGATGAACAGTTTATCTAAATGCATTATTTAAATATGAATGTTTGCTAATTAATTCCAGTCATTTTTATCTTAAACTTTATATTAGCAACTGTTCTGGGTGATATGAATCTGTAAAAAAATCACGTCAATTGTTTATAAACATATATAATTTTTTTTAATAGCCTATAATGTTTTTACTCAGTTGTGCAATTGTAAGGGGATATATGGCATTTGTAAAATTTATTTTCTAAAATTAGTAATGATATGTCGCCTTTGGCTTGGCTTGCTCAGTTGGGGACACTAAAAATATGATTAAAGTTATTCAACTTATTATACAAATAAAATGTATGAATTAGGTCTTATTTAATTCTATAAACTATAATCCTGATCTGCCAAAATTGTCTCTCTCTGATAAATTAAAATAAGCTGATAACATCACTGTTTACTCCAGAACGACTGTGCAGCCAAATCTAATTCTGCTGCAGTATTGTCCTGTTTAACACTAAAGCTGCTTTGACACAATCGTGATTTTAAAAGCGCTATATAAATAAAGTTGATTGATTGATTGATATTAATATACAGGTTTATATAAAATAGCTAAAAAAATAAAATAAAATACACACTAAATATAAACATTTCTTAAAAAGTTTAATTCATGGTGAAAACATGAGCTTGCATAGTTTAGTGGAGGATATACACACATTTTTGTGTGTGTGTGTGTGTGTATATATATATATGTGTGTGTGTGTGTGTGTGTGTGTGTGTGTGTGTGTCCTTGTTTATATTACATTGTGGGACACTATCTATCCCATAAGGATAGTAATAGCTGATAGTAGTCACTTTTCAACCGGCTCATTGATAAGTGAGCCGGTCCCCACTTTTCAAAATGCTTATAAATCATACAGCAGGAGTTTTTTTGAGAAAGTAAAAATTCAGAATGTTTCCTGTGATGGGTAGATAGTGAACCAGATGTCTGTGTGTGTGTGTGTGTGTGTGTGTGTGTGTGTGTGTGTGTGTGTGTGTGTGTGTGTGTGTGTGTGTGTGTGTGTGTGTGTGTGTGTGTGTGTGTGTTGGTTTGTTTTTATTTTAAAAATTATAAAAACACAACCAACATATAAAAACCTTGATATAAGGGGCACCAAGTAATCTTGCCTAGGGCAGCAAATTGGTCAGGGCCGGCCCTGTGGGAAAGCATTGCACTATACAACAACATGTGATCATGCGATCGTGAGTTCGATCCCAGGGAACACATGTGCTCATAAAGTGTGTATGCTCTATAAATCACTGGGTAGGTTTAGGGATGGGGTGGGTGTAATTGTAAATTAAATAAAATATTTTTTTTGGCCTTTTTCTGCATCCCTTAATCCGACCCAATACCTACACTCTCAGAAAAAAGTTACAGTGCTGTCACTGGGGCGGTACCCTAAGGTGCAAAAGTGAAAATGTACATCTTTGTTCCTTACTCACCCCTAAATGGTACATTAGTACCTTAAAATGTACATATCAGTACTTTAAGAGTGTGAATTACTACCTAAACGGTACGTAGTAGAACCTTAAAGGTACATATTAGTAATGTTTTGGTTTTGTAGATTAGGGTACCACCCCAGTGACAGCAATGTACCTTTTTCTGACAGTGTAAACTTAAATGCAACAAAAACTACCTTACTAACTATTAATAATCAGTAAATTAGGAGTTTATTGAGGCAAGAGTCATAGTCAATAGGGAATATGTGTTCCCCATACTAAAGTGTTACCAAAAATACTATGGTAGTGAATGGTTAAATGGACTGCATTTATATAGCGCTTTTACAATCACGATTGTGTCAAAGCAGCTTCACAGTGTCAAACAGGGTAATATTGCGACAACATTAGATTTGGCTGTACAGTCGTACTGGAGAAAACAGTGATGTTATCAGCTTATTTTAATTTATCATATAGCGACAATGTTGGCAGATCAGTATTATAGTTTATAGAATTAAATAAGACCTAATTCATATATTTTATTTGTATAATAAGTTGAATAACTTTAATCATATTTTTGGTGTCCCCAACTGAGCAAGCCAAGCCAAAGGCGACAGTGGCAAGGAACCAAAACTCCATCGGGGCATGATGGAGAAAAATAAACCTTGGGAGAAACCAGACTCAGTCGAGGTGCCAGTTCTCCTCTGGCCTATTAACACACCGTGTAAGATTATTATTCTGGCAACCTTACAGGTCAGAAATCATATTAGATCGGATTATTCAAAATTTTCAGGGTATCACGGAAGAGACAGATTTATTTAGGATGGGGCGTCAATTACACAAGAGTATGAATACATGAAAGATCGGAATTATTGCGCCGAAGACGGGTTTTGAGCATGTCGTGCCAGTGAGGCAAATTCGGAGGAGACACCATTTGACACGGCTCAGCAGACACTCCAGGATGCGTTGGTCATGTCCAGGCAGGCCCACCATCCGATCCGGACAGGGCCCAGATCCAGGATAAACCTCGGGATAAACAGAGAGACTAACATTAGTGTAGATGCCACTCTTTTTATGATGTAACGAGTACATCAGGTGTTATGGGAAGTGTTCCCGGTTCCGGCTGACCTAGTTAATGCAGCCTAACAATCAGTCAAATGATTTGAATAATGAGAGTTAATAATGTTCTATGTGTATGCCATAGTAAAGAGATGTGTTTTTAGTCTAGATTTAAACTGACAGAGTGTGTCTGCTTCCCGAACAATGCTAGGAAGACTATTCCACAATTTAGGAGCTAAATAGGAAAATGATCGACCGCCTGCAGTTGATTTAGATATTCTAGGTATGATCAACTGGCCAGAGTTTTGAGACCGCAATCGACGTGATGGGGTATAATGCGTTAAGAGCTCGCTTAAGTACCGGGGAGCTAAACTATTTAGTGCTTTGTAAGTAATAAGCAAGATTTTAAAATGTATGCGATGTTTAATAGGGAGCCAGTGCAGTGTTGACAGAACTGGACTAATATGATCATACTTCCTGGTTCTAGTAAGAACTCTAGCTGCTGCATTTTGGACTAGCTGGAGTTTGTTTATTAAGCGAGCAGGGCAACCACCCAGTAGAGCATTACAATAATCTAGCCTTGAGCTCATGAACGCATGTACTAACTGTTCAGCATTTTGCATTGAAAGCATGTGCCGTAATTTAGATATATTTTTAAGATGGTAGAATGCGGTTTTACAGATGCTAGAAACGTGGCTTTCAAATGAAAGATTGGTATCAAAGAGCACACCCAGGTTCCTCACTGACGACGAGGGCTTGACAGAGCAGTCATCAAGTGTTAGACAGTATTCTCGGTTACTACTTGTGGAGCTTTTCTGTCCAATAATTAAACATTCAGTTTTATCTGAATTAAGTTGCAGAAAATTACTATTCATCCAGTGTTTTATATCAGCTATGCATTCTGTTAATCTTGTGAATTGGTAGGTTTCATCAGGGCGTGAGGAAATATAGAGCTGAGTATCGTATATAGGCTAGAGAGAAGCAATTCAATTGACTGATAGACAACTACTCTGTAAGTGTTTGTAACTTTTCTCATTTGATTGTTTGTTCATTTGTTGTTGGATAAGTGTGTCTGTGTAGTGCTGAGGTGTGTATTATTAGTTTTGGTATATTCTCTGGGTGTGTGTGGGAGTTAGCATTTGTTGAGTTAGCATTTGTTTGGTCATTGCCACGTTGGAAGCGAGTTTGTTGGGGGCGTTCCCAGCTGCTTTCAATAACGATACTCAAGTGAGTATAAATAGCGTGATAGTCCGCGGCAGCGGAAGCGGCAGTGTGAAGCCCTCCTTGTGTGAAGACCGACGAGTGTAAAGACTTCAACTCTTCCCAGTGCAACTCCTCCCGAGCAAGGACCCCGGGAAGGCACTTGAGTATCATCTTCCTTTTCATTATTTGTGTTCGGCTCTAATTCCTATCTGGCCTTTTCACCATGTGCTTTCAAATCTCAACTATAACTACTAGCACTCGTAAATCACGCTCCGTACGCACGAGACGCCGTAATCCTAATAATTTGCGCTATATCCTAACATCCTCTGCTACTTTACTCTTTATTCCAATTGGTCTCTGGAATTGCCAGTCGGGTGTAAACAAAGCAGACTTTATTTCATCTATTGGGACTCATTCTCAGCTTAGCCTCATGGCCCTAACTGAGACCTGGATCAAACCAGAGGACACTGCCACTCCTGCAGCACTCTCAAGCAATTATACTTTTTCACACACTCCTCGGCCTATTGGGAGGGGTGGGGGTACTGGTTTGCTTATCTCAAATGATTGGAAATTTGATCCATTACCGTCTCTACCGGCCAATTCATTTGAATCGCACTCAATCACTATTACTCACCCTGTTAAAATCCATGTGGTAGTGGTCTATCGTCCTCCAGGTCACCTCGGTAACTTTGTGGAGGAGTTGGATGTGTTACTTTCTAGCTTCCCTGAGGATGGCACTCCACTGATTCTGCTTGGCGACTTCAACATCCATCTTGATAAACACCTAGCTGCAGACTTCAGCACTCTACTGACTTCATTTGACCTTAAGTTAGTATCTACTACGGCTACTCACAAATCAGGTAACCAATTAGACCTGGTCTACACACGCAACTGCTCCACGGACAACACTTTAGTTACTCCATTACACACCTCAGACCACTTTCTCATCACTCTTAACCTCATACTGACTCCTGATACAAAACATACTCCTACACAGATTACCTTTCGGCGTAATCTACGCTCCCTCTCTCCCTCTCGCCTATCCACTATGGTTTCATCTTCACTCCCTCCACCTGCTCAGTTCTCAGCACTGGACACTAACAGTGCTACTGACACTCTTTGCTCCACTCTAACATCCTCCTTAGACAGTTTTTGCCCCCTTTCATCCAGACCAGCCCGCCCCACCCCATCTGCCCCCTGGCTGTCTGAAGTTCTCTGTGAACATCGCTCTGGACTCAGGGCGGCAGAGAGGAAATGGCAGAAATCTAAAAACTATACTGACCTTGCCTTTTATCAGTCTCTTCTCTCTTCTTTCTCTACAAATGTCTCCACTGCTAAAACAACATACTACCACAACAAAATCAACAATTGCTCTGACTCTCGCACACTCTTCAAAACATTCTCCTCTCTCCTCTGTCCACCTCCTCCCCCTCCTTCATCAACTCTTACAGCTGATGACTTTGCATCATTTTTCACCAACAAAACAGCTCTCATTAGCAAACAGTTCTCCTCATCACTAACTGACACGCACATCTCAACAACTAACACGAACACGCTTCCATCCTTCTCTCCACTCTCCGAGGCAGATATTTCTAAACTCATCCTTTCCAATCACCCTACTACCTGTCCACTTGATCCTATTCCCACTCACCTCCTTCAGGCTATTTCTTCTTCAATCACTCCTGCACTCACTCACATTGTCAACACTTCTCTTCACACGGGAACCTTTCCCACAGCATTTAAGCAGGCTCGGGTAACCCCACTGCTTAAGAAACCCTCTCTGAATCCAGCACTTTTAGAAAACTACCGACCGGTATCCCTTCTGCCTTTCATTGCAAAGACCCTTGAGCGAGTTGTGTTCAATCAACTCTCTAGGTTTCTTGAACAGGACAACCTCCTAGACAACAACCAATCCGGCTTCAAAAGCGGCCATTCGACTGAGACGGCCTTGCTCTCGGTAACTGAGGCACTGAGACTGGCAAAAGCAGCTTCCAAATCCTCAGTGCTCATTCTGCTGGATCTGTCTGCTGCTTTTGACACAGTTAACCACCAGATCCTCCTGTCAACACTTAAGAGGACGGGGATCTCAGGATCTGCTCTCCAGTGGTCCAGGGCTTACCTCTCTGGTAGGTCCTACAGGGTGTCATGGAGAGGTGAAGTGTCTAAGTCTCATAATCTAGCTACTGGGGTTCCCCTGGGCTCAGTGCTTGGACCACTTCTCTTCTCCATCTACATGTCATCATTAGGTTCTGTCATTCAGAAACACGGCTTCTCCTATCACTGCTATGCTGATGACACTCAACTCTACTTCTCATTTCAACCAGATGATCCTACAGTCAGTGTTCGTATCGCTGCCTGTCTGACAGACATTTCTGACTGGATGAAAGAGCATCATCTTAAACTCAATCTTGCAAAGACAGAATTACTTGTTTTCTCAACCAACCCAGCACTTCATCAAAATTTCTCCATTCAGCTTGGTTCATCGACCATAACTCCATCAAGGACAGCAAGAAACCTTGGAGTTGTGATTGATGACCAGTTAAACTTCACTGACCACATTACTGCAACAGCCCGGTCCTGCAGATTTGCTTTATACAACATTAGAAAGATTAGACCCTTCCTATCAGAACAGGCTGCACAACTCCTGGTTCAAGCTCTTGTTCTCTCCAGACTGGATTATTGTAATGCTCTTCTGGCTGGGCTTCCAGCATGCACTATCAAACCCTTGCAGCTGATCCAGAATGCAGCGGCGAGAGTGGTCTTTAATGAGCCGAAGAGAGCGCATGTTACGCCTCTCTTCATCAGACTGCACTGGTTGCCAATGGCTGCTCGCATCAAATTCAAGGCACTAGTAATCGCCTATAAAACAACCTCTGGCTCGGCACCAATATACCTAAATTCACTTGCTCAGACTTACACACCCTCCAGAAGCTTGCGTTCTGCGAACGAGCGGCGCCTCGTGGGTCCATCCCAAAGAGGCATGAAATCGCTCTCACGGACATTTTCCTGGACCGTTCCTACCTGGTGGAATGACCTGCCGATCTCAATTCGTGCTGCCGAGTCTGTAGCCATTCTTAAAAAACATCTTAAGACACATCTTTTCCATTTGCACTTGACCAATACAGAATAGCACTTACTGATCACCACAGCAACGACCAAAAGCGTACACTCCGGGATCATATCTACGTCTCTCATCCGGATTTGCGCCTTCAGGCGGGTATGTTACATAGTAATCATAACTATCAGAATCCAGTGTTCTGTATATTGCGTACGTGAGTTTTTGTTGTAGATGGCTATTGCTGCGCGTTTAGCTAGAATACAAAACCAACCCATTGGGCCACTGAATCTGCATTAACGACAACAGCTGGGGCAACAGCCTTAGTCCTAATGGGTTGTAGCTATCTTAGCTATCAAAATCCAGTGTTCGGCACTGTGCGGACGTGAGTTTTTGTTGTAGATGTCAGTCTTTAAAAAAAAAAAAAAAAAAAAATTGTGTATTGTGCTAATTAATTGAGATTTCTTACAGCTCAGTACAGTTTTTGGCCTTGTCTGTTCCGTTGCTTCTATTACTCTCCCCTTTTTTGTAAGTCGCTTTGGATAAAAGCGTCTGCTAAATGATTAAATGTAAATGTAAATGTAAATGTATCGTCAGCATAACAATGAAAACTAACGCCATGCTTCCTAATGATATCTCCCAGTGGAGCAGATACAGGGTGAAAAGCAACGGTCCTAACACTGAGCCTTGCGGAACTCCATACTGAACTTGTGATCGGTGTGACATCTCTTCATTTACTGCTACAAACTGATAACGGTCAGATAAGTATGATTTAAACCATGCCAAAGCAGTTCCACTAACGCCAACATAATTTTCGATTCTATTCAGAATTGTGATCGATAGTATCAAATGCAGCGCTAAGATCGAGTAACACTAATAGAGAGATACAACCACGATCAGATGATAAGAGTAAATCATTTGTAACTCTAATTAGAGCAGTCTCAGTACTATGATACGGTCTAAATCCTGACTGGAAATCCTCACATATACCATTTCTTTCTAAAAAAGAACATAATTGTGAAGACACGGCCTTTTCTAGTATTTTTGATAGAAACGGTAGATTTGAGATTGGCCTGTAATTGGTTTAATAAGTCGTTTAATTATAGCCAACTTAAAAGTTTTCGGTACATATCCTAATGTCAAAGATGAATTTATGATATTAAGCAGAGGATCTCTGACCTCTGGAAGCATCTCTTTTAATAGCCTAGTCGGTATAGGGTCAAGCATACATAAATATGGTGCCCTTAATGTTCCGAGAAACGTCCTGGAAGTTCCAGGAAGGTCTGCTAAATAACATCTCGAACCCTATACAGAACTCCACATCAGCCTCCCCGACATGCCCTGCAGAGTGAAAGCATCCTGATGCATCTCTTCATCCTCTATATGACGGTGCGATGCTACCAGCGGGGGCGAAGTGTCGAGGATGATTTCCCAAGCAAATCACTGCCTTTTTTCTCAGATTTTTGCTGATTTGTGTAAAAACACATTAGATGCACATCATTAGCTGAGCAAATATTTTTACATCAGGAATTTCTAATTTTGCTGCTTTTTAATAAAGCTGATTTAAATACGCAAATGAGAATGGGTGTGTTTGGAGCCCTCAGTCACGGCTATATTTCAAAACATCTTCAGAATTTTTAGCAGGAGGTCTTGAGCTAGACAGTGACGGACAGAAGATCGGCTCTTTTTGTTTCCAGGTGAGTATTTATGAATCTTTTTTTCTCTTTTGTATATATATATATATATATATATATATATATATATATATATTTATTTTTATTTTATTTATTTTTTACGTTGATTTGTTACATAATTATCTGTTTTTATGGTTATTTTTTTAATTGCATAGCACTTTGAATTACCATTGTGCATGAAATGTGCTGTATTAATAAACTAGCCTAGAATGAATGAGTGTTTCATATACATTTAAAGGGGGGGTGAAACACTCAGTTTCAGTCAGTGTCATGTCAATCTTGAGTACCTATAGAGTAGCATTGCATCCTGCATATCTCCGAAAAGTCTTTATTTTTTTTATAATTATATAAGAAAGATGCGCTGTTCCGAGTCTTTCCGAAAAAAGCCGAGCGGGTGGGGGCGTGTCGTGTGAGCGGAGCTAAATAATGACGTGTGCCCGCTGCTGCTATTGTGTTGAGTCGAGTGCGTCGTAAAGCTGTGTCATCCCTAACAGCGGGAAAAACTTTATTCAAAATAAAAATATGGCTTTTAATCAGATACAGCCATACATCTATGATCCGGAATCAGACCCAGAGGCTGCAGTTGAACAGGAGCAGCAGCAAAAACGACTAGAGCAGGACGTCTCTATGTGGTACAAGTTATACACTAACTATATAATATGCTTAGCGGCTTGTGTTATTTACATATTTATACTTGAATTATATCGTCATATTTTTGTCTTTGAAGGTGTACATGTGGGAAGTGCAGTTGTACACGTGTGTGTGTGTGTTTACGCGTGGTTTGTGTAGACAGTTGTAACGTTATTAAGCGGACTGGTTGGCAGGCTAAGTTAGTGTTTACATAGAAAGACACGGAATAGTAGCGCATTTAAATGAAGAAGCGCGCTTATTTAGTTCAACATATTTCCCCCCTCTTTGTGTATTGTTGTTTGGAGTGCTTTTACAATACACAAACATAAAGTTACACATATAGTGGCCAGCTAAACAAATGTACACGCACTACACATCGCATGCTCCATTGATCAATTAACTATACGTGATCATGTTTGGGCTACTTGATGGGCATAGGCAAAAACACAGACATTTGAAGCAGTCTCACTCACCGCCCGCGGTTCTAACGTTGGGACTGCTCCATCCTTCAGCATTAGGCGATCGGGAAAATCCGGCGTCGAGCTGGGCCTTGTTTATGAAACAGTCGGCAACGAAAGGCAGCGAACAGATATAAACATTCGCGCAACTCAGTTGCTGATCCGGAAAAGCAAATTCCATCCACTGTTGCCTTAACGCGGGGTTTTAGAGAATCTGTGCAGGACTGTCTTGGTCTGGCAACCAAAAACGCACTTTTTTGGTGACATTGTTATGTGCACATCACCTGTCCAGCATCCTACAAGCCAGCGCTTTGATGGGCGTAGCCTGTTGCTTTCGCACTCACCCTCTCTCTCTCTCACCCTCTCTCTCTCTCACGCGCTTCCGGTAGAATTGTCCGTAAGGCCCATACAAGGAAATTCCGCCCCCATTAACGTCAAAGGGGACGCATGATCTCAAAAAACTTGCCGAAACTTATGACTAACCGGAAGTAGTATTTTTGACAAAGAAATACTCCCATCAAACGTCCACCTTAACTTTTGAAACTTTGTCTATGTTTAGTATGGGATTCCAAGTCTTTAACAGTGTAAAAAGATCAGTATGCATGAAACAGCATTTCACCCCCCCTTTAAAGCATAAGAAACTCTATTTATACTTTATGTATTCTTGTGTCTTTTGTCTATCATATGCAAAACATTATAATGACTCAGCTACAAATGTTAATAAATTAAATTACCTCAAAGAGGGAATTCTGTATTTATTAGTTCATAATTAATTCTAATGTCTTATGATTGATTTATAAATATTTAAAATCACCCAAAAGTGAAATACCTAACCTAGGTATTTGTACAATAAATAAAAAATGTAATTAACTATCTAATTAATGATCTCTTGAAAGGTCAATGTGGGTTTGTAGCGAATGCTAAGATGACATCACTGTCATTGGCCGGTAAAACACATACTTCAGTCTACCAACTCGTCTTCCCATCTGTCAATTCCCATGTTATTCTTTTCACTTCATTAACTTTTCACACGTCTGCCATGAATGACTTACAGTTGCAATGAAGATAAAGGCTACTCTACTCTACTCTACTCTACTCTACTCTACTCTACTCTACTCTACTCTACTCTACTCTACTCTACTCTACTCTACTGTCTACTCTACTCTACTCTACACTACTGTCTACACTACTCTACTCTACACTACTCTACTCTACTGTCTACTCTACTCTACTCTACTCTACTCTACTCTACTGTCTACTCTACTCTACTCTACACTACTCTACTCTACTGTCTACTCTACTCTACTCTACTCTACTCTACTCTACTGTCTACTCTACTCTACTCTACACTACTCTACTCTACTGTCTACTCTACTCTACTCTACTCTACTCTACTCTACTCTACTCTACTGTCTACTCTACTCTACTCTACTCTACTCTACTCTACTCTACTCTACTCTACTCTACTCTACTCTACACTACTCTACTCTACTGTCTACTCTACTCTACTCTACTCTACTCTACTCTACTCTACTGTCTACTCTACTCTACTCTACTCTACTCTACTCTACTCTACTCAACTCTACTCTACTCTACTGTCTACTCTACTCTACTCTACTCTACTCTACTGTCTACTCTACTCTACTCTACTCTACTCTACTCTACTCTACTCTACTCTACTCTACTCTACTCTACCCTACTCTACTCTACTCTACTGTCTACACTACTCTACTCTACTCTACTCTACTGTCTACTCTACTGTCTACTCTACTCTACTCTACACTACTGTCTACACTACTCTACTCTACTCTACTCTACTCTACTGTCTACTCTACTCTACTCTACTCTACTGTCTACACTACTCTACTCTACTGTCTACTCTACTCTACTCTACTCTACTCTACTCTACTGTCTACTCTACTCTACTCTACTCTACTCTACTCTACTCTACTGTCTACTCTACTCTACTCTACTCTACTCTACTGTCTACTCTACTCTACTCTACTCTACTCTACTCTACTCTACTGTCTACTCTACTCTACTCTACTCTACTCTACTCTACTCTACTCTACTCTACTCTACCCTACTCTACTCTACTCTACTCTACTCTACTCTACTCTACTCTACTCTACTGTCTACTCTACCCTACTCTACTCTACTCTACTGTCTACTCTACTCTACTGTCTACTCTACTCTACTCTACTCTACTGTCTACTCTACTCTACTCTACTCTACTCTACTCTACTGTCTACTCTACTCTACTCTACTCTACTCTACTCTACTCTACTCTACTCTACTCTACCCTACTCTACTCTACTCCACTCTACTGTCTACTCTACTCTACTCTACTCTACTCTACTCTATTCTACTCTACTCTACTCTACTCTACTGTCTACTCTACTCTACTCTACTCTACTGTCTACACTACTCTACTGTCTACTCTACTCTACTCTACTGTCTACACTACTCTACTGTCTACACTACTCTACTGTCTACTCTACTGTACTCTACTGTCTACTCTACTCTACTGTCTACTCTACTCTACTCTACTCTACTCTACTGTCTACTCTACTCTACTGTCTACTCTACTCTACTGTCTACTCTACTCTACTCTACTCTACTGTCTACTCTACTCTACTCTACTCTACTGTCTACTCTACTCTACTCTACTCTACTCTACTCTACTGTCTACTCTACTCTACTCTACTCTACTCTACTCTACTCTACTCTACTCTACTGTCTACTCTACCCTACTCTACTCTACTCTACTGTCTACTCTACTCTACTGTCTACTCTACTCTACTCTACTCTACTCTACTCTACTCTACCCTACTCTACTCTACTCTACTCTACTCTACTGTCTACTCTACTCTACTCTACTCTACACTACTCTACTCTACTCTACTCTACTCTACTCTACTGTCTACTCTACCCTACTCTACTCTACTCTACTCTACTTTACTCTACTCTACTGTCTACTCTACCCTACTCTACTCTACTCTACTCTACTGTCTACTCTACTCTACTATACTCTACTCTACTCTACTCTACTCTACTCTACTCTACTCTAATGTCTACACTACTCTACTCTACTCTACTCTACTCTACTCTACTCTACTCTACTGTCTACTCTACTCTACTCTACTCTACTCTACCCTACTCTACTCTACTCTACTCTACTCTACTCTACTCTACTCTACTCTACTCTACTCTACTCTACCCTACTCTACTCTACTCTACTCTACCCTACTCTACTCTACTCTACTCTACCCTACTCTACTCTACTGTCTACACTACTCTACTCTACTCTACTCTACTCTACTCTACTCTACTCTACTCTACTCTACTCTACCCTACTCTACTCTACTCTACTCTACACTACTCTACTGTCTACTCTACCCTACTCTACTCTACTCTACTCTACTCTACTCTACCCTACTCTACTCTACTCTACTCTACCCTACTCTACTCTACTCTACTCTACCCTACTCTACTCTACTCTACTCTACCCTACTCTACTCTACTCTACTCTACTCTACTCTACTCTACTCTACTCTACACTACTCTACTCTACTCTACTCTACTGTACTCTACTCTACTCTACTCTACTGTCTACACTACTCTACTCTACTCTACTCTACTCTACCCTACTCTACTCTACTCTACACTACTCTACTGTCTACTCTACACTACTCTACACTACTCTACTCTACTCTACTCTACTCTACTCTACTCTACTCTACTCTACTCTACTGTCTACTCTACTCTACTCTACACTACTCTACTCTACTCTACTCTACTCTACTCTAGTCTACTCTACTGTCTACTCTACTCTACTCTACTCTACTGTCTACTCTACTCTACTCTACTCTACTCTACTCTACTCTACTCTACTGTTTACTCTACTGTCTACTCTACTCTACTCTACTCTACTCTACTCTACTCTACTCTACTGTCTACTCTACTCTACTCTACTCTACTGTCTACTCTACTCTACTCTAGTCTACTCTACTCTACTCTACTCTACTCTACTCTACTCTACTCTACCCTACTCTACTCTACTCTACTCTACTCTACCCTACTCTACTCTACTCTACTCTACTCTACTCTACTCTATACTACTCTACTGTCTACTCTACTCTACTGTCTACTCTACTCTACTCTACTCTACTCTACTCTACTCTACTCTACTCTACTCTACTCCACTCTACTGTCTACTCTACTCTACACTACTCTACTCTACTCTACTCTACTCTACTCTACTCTACTCTACTGTCTACTCTACTCTACTCTACACTACTCTACTCTACTCTACTCTACTCTACTCTACTCTACTCTACTCTACTCTACTCTACTCTTCTCTACTGTCTACTCTACCCTACTCTACTCTACCCTACTCTACTCTACTCTACTCTACCCTACTCTACACAACTCTACTGTCTACTCTACTCTACTGTCTACTCTACTCTACTCCACTCTACTGTCTACTCTACTCTACCCTACTCTACTCTACTCTACTCTACTCCACTCTACTGTCTACTCTACTCTACCCTACTCTACTCTACTCTACTCTACTCTACTCTACTCTACTCTACTGTCTACTCTACTCTACCCTACTCTACTCTACTCTACTCTACCCTACTCTACTCTACTCTACTCTACTCTACTCTACTCTACTCTACTCTACTCTTTTCTCTACTCTACTCTACTCTACTCTACTGTCTACTGTCTACTCTACTCTACTCTACTCTACTCTACTCTACTCTACTCTACTCTACACTACTCTACTCTACTGTCTACTCTACTCTACTCTACTCTACTCTACTCTACTCTACTCTACTCTACCCTACTCTACTCTACTCTACACTACTCTACTGTCTACTCTACTCTACTCTACCCTACTCTACTCTACTCTACTCTACTGTCTACTCTACTCTACTCTACTCTACTGTCTACTCTACTCTACTCTACTCTACTCTACTCTACTCTACACTACTCTACTCTACTGTCTACTCTACTGTCTACTCTACTCTACTCTACTCTACTCTACTCTACTCTACTCTACACTACACTACTCTACTCTACTGTCTACTCTACTCTACTCTACTCTACTCTACTCTACTCTACTGTCTACTCTACTTTACTCTACTCTACTCTACACTACTCTACTCTACTGTCTACTCTACTCTACTCTACTCTACTCTACTCTACTCTACTCTACTCTACTCTACTCTACTGTCTACTCTACTCTACTCTACTCTACTCTACTCTACTCTACTCTACCCTACTCTACTCTACTCTACTCTACTCTACTCTACTCTACTGTAGAGTAGGTACAAAATAACACTGAACAAACACAAAGAAAACATGGGGAACCGAAAACCAAGAACACCTGTATAACAGAAAAAAAACAACCAACAGAGAATCAGAGAAAACATGGCCTTTAGATACACACAGGGAAGACAAGCTAAACCAGATACAGGGTAACAGTATCAGAAAGGAAACAGGACACAGAAACAATGCACAGATAAACTTCAACATAAAGTCCCACAGAGTGCCAGACACAGAACAGATGTGACACCTGTGGGATTTAAATGAACAAACACCACTCACATTTCCTTCAGAAAACATAAAGGCAAGAGGGATTTAGGGCAATATACATTTCTCCAGTCGATTAATCAGTGTACACCAAGAGCTTTGTATTACACATTTTCTAAAATGTTTAATCATGCATTTTCAGAAGATATGTCTGAACACTGGATTAAGTCAGGTTCAAAAATCTTGTTTGATTGTGTTGAAATATTAGAGTTAAGTGTTTTTAGTGAGGGGGTTTGGGATTACTTTTTTATCACTCCATAATATAGGAAATACTGTGAACGGACAGAACATTAGGAATAAAATGTTCTGTAAATTAGGTTGAATGAAATGGGAACAGACCCCTCACAACAAACCTTCAGAATATAGATATGAATAAAACTGTGTTACTGAAGTGGAGGAAAACTCATTTAGAGAAAACAGCCTTTGGTGGTCTTCACATGGCTGTCAACATTTTCAATTAAATGAATGTATTATTTAGTTCTATAATGTTTTTTATTAATAATATTTGTATTTTTATGGGATTTTTATGATACTACGTCATATTTATGCAGTATTATAATCCATTTACAAATATTTTGAGCACAGACCTGAACATTTCCTTCCACAGACAGAAGTTAGATCTCTTTTTGACATTTGGCAAATAATTTCTGTGTTTTAAAAAGTAAATCTAAAAAGTTACAGAATTTTACATTTATTTTTATGAAAGATGCACAAAAATACTATTTTCAATTTTTATATGAAAAAAAAAAAAAAAAAAAAAAATATATATATATATATATATATATATATATATATATATATATATATATATATATATATATATATATATATGATTCTTTTGTATCAGTTTTTTTGTAATATATTTTCTCCTTTTTTGGTTAGTTAGGGAGTTAGCATACAATTCTAGGCAGTACTTTTGATGTGTTAGTTATGTTGGCATTATCTAAAGTCTGCTTGGTTTCCTTTTGATTTACTCTTTAATAAATATTTGAGCTGTAATTTAATGTGTGTGGAGCAGGGCAGGGGACGGACACTCACTCTGAATGGATGTTGAGTTATTTTAATCAATGTTCTCTGAGAACAGATGCTTTTTATACAAAACATAACTTCTAATATAGATCATTATGCAATCTGAAGAGCTTGAAACGATGTACAGAACGCAGTTTTCCTGCATGTGTGTCTGTTATCAGTCAGAGAGCTCATTCATGCGCATTATTTAATCTAAAATCTGCTTTAGATCGCAGTCGGAGGTTACCTCAGATTCCAGTCCGCCACCTACTGGTGCATGGCAATCATTCGCAGACATATTGCTTTTTACTTTACTTTACTAATACATAAACTTTATTTAATTAAATACATTACACATTACATTGCTTTCATATTGTGCTGCTTGGATAACATTACTGTATACTCTTTTATGATTCTAATTTTATTCTAATCGTAACATAATACATTTTTAAATAATGATGTAGATTATAACTAATAAAGACTGAAGTTAGATGTTAGATCTCTTTTCAAACATGGCGTGGCAAATTATTTCTTAAAGCTCCCCTGTGTGATATTTCCCCATCTAGCGGTGTAAAGGTTTATGACCATCCAGTGAATATTAGTTTCTGTTCCTCTTAATTCTGATTTCGTTTTAACTCCTACGGTGGCCGATTTAGTCCAAGATTAACACGGCAATCCCCCTCTTCACATTCGACACGGTGCCATCGAGTGTTACGGGTATGTCCCTCTGTGGCTACAGTACTTTCAAGATGGAGGGGCAACATGGCGACCGGCATTCAAACCCCTCACCCCTATGGGTTTCCAACGGCATATTATAAACTTACGAGAATACTTTATTACATGAAAGAAGTAAATATACATTAATGAGCACATATATTTTTGAAAGAACTAAGTGTTCTTAGCTAAGAATAAACTAAAGTTACACAGTGTGGCTTTAAGTGAAACAAGTTTAAATAGTGAAGGTTTTAAAGTGACTGGTACTGGTCCCCTTCCTGGGAACACTTTATTTCCAGCTTGTTATTTTGCATAATTGTCTAAGATAATTGTATTTCATAATAACTGACAAGGCTTTCTCGGCAGCTTCACAGTTTCTCCAACTTTATTTAGATCAATTCTTCACCACAGCACCTAAACCGATGCAATCTGCAGTGGGGTGAGCAAAATAATCTTAAAACATGATTATTTAACTTACCCATTGGCAGATATTTTGCTTATTTTAAGCAAAAACTCTTAATTTTGAGTTATTTTTTCCCAAAACAAGAAAATCATTTTTACTTGTCTAGTAAATGTTTCTTAATGTAAGAATTTTTAGAAATTTAGACTAGAAACAAGACAAAAACACTAAGTAAGAAGAGCATTTTTTGCAGTGTACATAGGTCATACTCCGAACAAAAGCAGATAAAAACACGATTTTCCATGCAAATAATGCCCTCCATCCTCTGCAGTGCTAATTGTGTATTTGTGTAAATGCATTAGCTGAGCATCATTAGTTGAGTGAATGATGACTACACTGCGAACGGCTGATGATGATGCTGTGTTTACACTTTACATGCACAACTCATCATTAAAATAATGGGTTTACACCTGCTCTACTACAACTGGACAGTGATGGAGCGGAGAATGGGGACTGTATTCAAAAACTTCATTTTAGTGCTAATACAAATATTAAGTACATGGCTAGTTTTGAAGTTTGCGATATTCCTTTAGTTGGAGGTGTGATTGGAGCAGGTGTGAGCTTAATGACCCTGATGTCAGGGGCTAATCGTTTGTGGATGACTCTGAAATGAGTAGCTACTGTAAAATGAGCTCCACCTTCACAATTCAATCCACAGCATGGCGGGGCGGCAGTGGCTCAGTGGTTCATGTAGATTTTCTACAAACCGAAAGGTTGGTGGTTCGATCCCCGGTTCCACCTGACCAAGTGTCGAGGTGTCCTTGAGCAAGACACCTAACCCCAACTGCTCCCGACGAGCTGGATGGCACCTTACATGGCTGACATCGCAGTCGGTGTATGAATGGGTGAATGTGAGGCAAAATGTAAAGCGCTTTGATGGCCATAGGGTCTGTTAAAAGCGCTATATAGCAGTCCATTTACCATTTACAATGTGTAGTTTATTAAGAGTCCGGAGGCTTCCCTCCACTCAAACAGAGCAGATTTGGGATGCGCTAAACTCAGTCTTTCTGTCACACATGCTTAAACTAAACCTAAAACGTGTTAATTGTTCTAAAATGGTGTTTTAAACTATGTATTTCATCTTTAACTGATTCATACAGAACCTGTCATGAACAAAAGCCAATAACACGATTTCCTATGCAAACAAATCCCATTTCTCTGGATTGATTCTCCCGATATTTGTCTAAACACATTTGATGTGCATAATTAGCTGAGCAAATTTCCACACCACAAATCCCTAATTCTGCTGTTGTCAAAGAATAAAGACAATACTGATTTCAATACGTAAATGAATATGGGTGTGTGTTTACTCCTGGACAAAATAATATTTCGATACAGGGTGCCTTCATTTTTAAATAGTCTATGGAGAACACCTAACTAATATAATTTTAGCAGCGATGGAACACAGATTGATTCGTCTCTTTTTGCTCTCAGGTGAGTGTGTGAATGAGATGACCATTATTACTGACCATCTGAACACTGAATTACTGGATTTTTGTACTGATGTTTTAACTTTGTATTAACTCCGCTCAGGGTTGCTCTCAGTGATTCTGTGCATCTCACGTGAATATATTCTGATCCGAGAGTATAAAACGTGGGACGAGGCTCGAGAATACTGTCGACAGAACCACATGGACTTGGCCACAGTACAGACTGATGAAGAGTGGATTGAATTAAACACGTTAAGAGCCAAACTACACGTTTACATCTGGATCGGACTGTATGACGACGTGGACAGCTGGCGTTGGTCTTTTCAAAATGAAACGGCGACTTTCTTACAGTGGGATTTCGAACAGCCAAATAATCTGAATGGAAAACAATATTGTGTAACTCTACGGTCAACTGGATACTGGTGGGATGAAGCCTGTAATTTGACATGTCCCTTTTTTTGCCAGAATGGTGGTAAGACTAAATACAACATATTTTCAATATCAGTTCAGCCATCAGTCCCAAAGTTCATGGAGTTCACTGCATGCCATTGTACATTAGCCTAAACGTTTTAGTATGAAATGTAAGTAAATATTTTATTGTAGTTTTATTTCTGGATGAACATATTGGGTCCTGTACCAATTTTAGCATGATTTACATAATATATTTAGAATTATATTTATAGGATTATACACTACAGGTGAAAACAGATATCCCCTAATTTTGATTAATCACAGTAAGACAGTGTTTAGTACTTAGTTTTCTGAAATCTTTTATCAAATATGCAAATTATGAATTGTTATAATAAATATGCACAAATTTGCGTACATTTACAGAGCAGAAATCTGAAGATTTGATAAAGTCAGGTTCAAAATTCTTGTTTGACTTTGTTGACATTTTAGAGTTAAGTGTTTTGAGTGCAGTGATTTTAGATTTCTCTATTTTCACTCCATAAATCAGGAAATACTGTCAACAGACAGAAATAATACAAATAAAAAATGTTCTGTAAATCAGGTTGAATGATATATGAACAAACCCCTCGCAACAAACCTTCAGAATATAGATATGAATAAAACTGTAAGTTTTGGTGTGTGTAAGTGTCACTGAAGTGCGGGAAAAACTCATTTAATGAAATGTTTAAATATTCAAATAAATAAGTAAATATACTCTAATTTGCACACATTCCATAATATACATTTTGAACATGGATTTACTGTACCATGGAACATGGAACCAACACTGTACCTTGGTTTTTTGTTTGTTTGTTTGTTTGTTTGTTTGTTTGTTTGTTTTTTCTCTAGTATGAAGACATGTTAGGGTATCAAAATAGCCCATAATCTCAAAATTGACCAGTCCATGAAAAAACAATGGTTTCCTGTAATAGACAAATGTAGAGCAGCTTGATTAATTAGATTGTCCTGCTGAGTAAATCAGTTGTTCTGATGTTTTACAGAAGGACAGCCGGTGTTGGTTTCTGATCCAGTGTTGTCCTGGAACGAAGCTCAGCATTACTGCAGAGAAAACTACACAGACTTGTTCACCGTGAGGAGCATGGAGGCGAATGAACAGCTAACCATAATGATCCAAGATCACACGTGTGCCTGGATTGGTCTGTTCAGGGACTCGTGGAAGTGGTCGGATGAGAGCAGCCCTTATTCCCTGCGATGGGCTGAAGGACAGCCAGATAACGCGCTCGGCCAAGACGCGTGTGCCGCGTTAGATTATTTTGGTCAGATTGCTGATGAGAGCTGCTCAAGATTGAATTTCTTCTTATGCCAGACAAGTACGGGCGTATTTAAATCATGACATATGTGTTGGTGTTTCACTCTCTAGCTTTATAGATTCTCAAGCCATCTAAAATCAAAGAAGATATTACTTTAGATATTCAGTATTCATTATATCTCATTATATTTGAGATATAACGTGCGTGTGATGGGGTCGCATGACTAAAATGTTTCACTAAATGAACACAAGTAACAATAATATATGTGATATTTATCAACATAATGTATATTAATGCAAAAACATTGACATTTGAAGAAAATAAAAATGCAGAGACATGCAAATGTCTGAGTGATGTTGAGAAAGAATCGTTAAATCATAATTTTGAATAAGTTCATTTAAATGGAGAGTTTTAATATATGCACGGAAATAAATCGAGCTAAATAACTTTCACACAGATTTTGCAACTGAAGTTTACGCAACACTTTATTTTAGGTTTTAATTCCCTTTACTGACTAGCTTATTATCAGTCACATTACTAGAATAGTGGCTTTGGTAACACTTTAGTATGGGGAACACATTCACTATTAACCACAACACTTGCCTCAATAAACTCCTAATTTACTGCTTATTAATAGTTAGTAAGGTAGTTTTTGTAGCTTATTAATAGTTAGTAAGGTTGTTTAAGTTTAGGTATTGGGTCGGATTAACGGATGTAGAATAAGCTCATGCAGAATAAGGCATTAATATGAGCTTCATAAGTGCTAATAAACAGCCAATATCCTAGTAATATGCATGATCATAAGACACTAGTGAATAGTTAATAACTAAACCGTATAATACAGTGTTGCCGAGTCTGTTTATTAGTGCTTATTAGTATTCCTTATTCTGCATGACCTTATCCTACATCCCTTAATCATACTAATACCTAAACTTAAACACCACAAAAACTACCATATTAAATATTAATAAACAGTACATTATTTTGCACATGTATTTTTTTTCTCACATAATTGACTTTTTTTATGAATCTAATTTTAATCTAATTCACAACACATATTGTAAATATTGGGCATACATCACTGAGCCCTGTTCATATGGAAAACAAACACGGTGCAGCCAAACCTTTTCTCATCTTGTGTTGAAAGGGATTGTAATCCTCTGTATTTTTCACTTTCATTCTTTCCACAGTGCGAGCGAAGCAACAGGTCTTAAGACTGGAGCTGAAAGCAGGAGATAACGTCAATGATCAAGCCATCACAGCTGCTGTGTTGAATAAGGTGAGCGGTTACTGTACCTACATATATACAGTAGGTCTAGAGCCATCTTTCACAACGGTGCACAGTAAAATATCCAACCATACATATACATTTATATTTACTTAGCGAGTTTCCTAGTAAACCCAGTTCATTGTGTTTTAAGTGAATGTTAACAGTCGAGAAAAAAATTATACAGTTAAGATTATATGAAGTATTATGAATGATTGAAATTAATGAAATTCATAATTGTGATAATTATCACATGAATTTACATATGATAATAATGAAATTCATAATTATCTTTACTTGTTTTGGCACAAGACTATTAAATAATTCAAAATGAATTCAAAGCCCATAACCACAATGACATATTACTTAATCAATGAGTTAATAATCATGTGCCTCAACAAGTAAAGTCAGAACATAATGACACCTTTATAAATCATCAGCTAATGATTCATTAAAGCAGACGACTGGAAGCTGAAACGCATGACTTTGACCCGTTGTGGTAATTGACATGTTCATTTAAATGATTAGTTAATATAATATGGAATTAATACATTATGACATATTTAACTAACAACTATTAAATGATTATTTAATCTATTAATCATGATGAATGTTCATTAGCTGCTGATGAAGTGATCATTAATAAATGGATTAGTTCTCCATTAGTAATACATTAACTCATGATTATCTGCACATTAGTTATGCATTAATTAATGCATATTAGTGCACCCGTATTGTAAAGTGTTACTCCAATTCCAAAATATGAAATAATAAGTCATAAATATGAGTTTAAAAGTCAAAAATATATAATTGACGTTGGTCTGGTTCCATAGACAGGGATTAGATTAATCCAGGATTATGACGTTTAAGTGCCAATTGTAAACATGCCTAAGTTTTTGTCATAATTTTGATTTGCAAAAGCTTTGTTTTGTTCTTATGAGGCTGAAATTGGCTTCCATGAATTGGTGTATTGGTTGTAACCCTCAGGTCCATCAGAAGCTGAGAGAGCAGGGAATGGCAGCGGATGTTCAGGTGGTGTGGCGGGAGCAGCCGGACGGGATGGTGTTCCAGAAGATTATCAACGGATCAACACGCATTAACAAAGAACTCTAAGGGCAGAAGATGATAAGATATTACCATTAACAAAGAACTCTAAGGGCAGAAGATGATTAGATATTACCATTAACAAAGAAATCTAAGGGCAGAAGATGATTAGATATTACCATTAACAAAGAACTCTAAGGGCAGAAGATGATTAGATATTACCATTAACAAAGAACTCTAAGGGCAGAAGATGATTAGATATTACCATTAACAAAGAACTCTAAGGGCAGAAGATGATTAGATATTACCATTAACAAAGAACTCTAAGGGCAGAAGATGATTAGATATTACCATTAACAAAGAACTCTAAGGGCAGAAGATGATTAGATATTACCATTAACAAAGAAATCTAAGGGCAGAAGATGATTAGATATTACCATTAACAAAGTCGCTTATGTGTTTAGAATTAAGATCTGTTAATAAATTGTAGTTGGCTAACATACAAGTAATTAAATACACATTGTACAAGTTGTGATAATTATTTTGTGAACTCTGCTTATTAAATTCACTGTGAACTCTTAAACATTAGGTTTTTAGTTGGTATTAACTGTTCTATGAAGAACTTTTGACATCCATGAAATCACTAAAGGTCCTTAAGGTCATTAAAATGATTAATAAATGAACTAATAACTGAAAGGTTATTTTATAGAATCACGGAAAAAAGAAAAACAAAAGCCTTTTGGAAAATGAACAGGTAAATAATACGGATTGTCAGCATGTGAATGTGTGCATCGGTCTGAATAAGAGTTCAGTTCAGTTCATTAAATATTTGCATTCGTGGTCTCACAGATACTTTTGACTTAATGAATGTTATAATTTTACAATTAAATTATTGTTGGACTTAGCTATCACTGCTTATAATTTTGTTTTAAAATAACTTTCCTGGAATTAACTTGAGACAACTTAAATATCCAAGTCTTCACATAATACAAGTTCAATAAACTAATATTTTTAATGCAGCACTTTGCCAATGACTTTCACCGTGACAGTAAATAACAATCATGAAAGATTGTTGACTGAATTAGATTTATACATTTTAGGAAGTTTGTCATCTGACCAATCTGAACAAGGAAGACACGTGTAATTAAATGATTTTATTAAGAGAAGGATAGACAAGAGTAACTAACCTCACTGAATGGATAAAGTGCAAAGGGATGGAGGAATTAAGAGAATGAGTCGGATGTTCTTTGGCAGATGTCTTAAGCAAAGATAAACAGTGACAAGGTAAACCTTATTCTGATTTTTTTTTTAAATGAATCAAGATATTATTTGTTATTATAAATTATATAACCATCTGACGTTTTATAATAATGCCAAGGTCTCTGAAAAGAGGTTTGGTGCGGTGATATTTCTGTTCCGGTGCTGAGTCCGAGTGGGATGTGTCAGTGGAAGAAAGGAGATCAAATATGTTTCACAGCCTCGAATGCGAAGTACTTGAGAAGGTCCTTATTCTGGAACACGCAGATGAAAGAGCCTTGAAGAGGATCCTGGCCTGTGCAGACGATCCTAATCCTCAGACAGAAGGAGCCTTACAACCTGACGTCAGGTCAAATCCTGGCAGATCTAGAGGACTTCTGAAGAGATACTGAGCTTATAGCCGTTGATCCTCATATTATTTCCAAACTCCCCAAATTCACTTCCTGCAGAACTTATTTGTCTCTCTCTTTAAAGAGGGAGAGAGAAACAGATGGTTCCTTCAGCTTAGTGCATCTTGGAACTGGAAACTCTTGGGACTGGAAGCAGGAACTGAAGCTGGAACAACCCAGAACTGGAACAACCCAGAAACTGGAACAAACCAGAACTGGAACAACCCAGAAACTGGAACAACCCAGAAACTGGAACAAACCAGAACTGGAACAACCCAGAAACTGGAACAACCCAGAAACTGGAACAAACCAGAACTGGAACAACCCAGAAACTGGAACAAACCAGAAACTGGAACCCAGAACTGGAACAACCCAGAAACTGGAACAAACCAGAAACTGGAACCCAGAACTGGAACAACCCAGAAACTGGAACAAACCAGAAACTGGAACCCAGAAACTGGAACCCAGAACTGGAACCCAGAACTGGAACAAACCAGAAACTGGAACCCAGAAACTGGAACAACCCAAAAACTGGAACCCAGAACTGGAACAACAAAAAAACTGGAAACCAGAACTGGAACAACTCAGAAACTGGAACCCAGAACTGGAACAACCCAGAAACTGGAACAAACCAGAACTGGAACAACCCAAAAACTGGAACAACCCAAAAACTGGAACCCAGAACTGGAACAACCCAGAAACTGGAACAACCCAAAAACTGGAACAACCCAAAAACTGGAACAAACCAGAACTGGAACAACCCAGAAACTGGAACAAACCAGAACTGGAACAACCCAAAAACTGGAACCCAGAACTGGAACAACCCAGAAACTGGAACCCAGCACTGGAACAACTCAGAAACTGGAACAACCCAGAAACTGGAACAAACCAGAACTGGAACAATCCAGAAACTGGAACAATCCAGAAACTGGAACAATCCAGAAACTGGAACAAACCAGAACTGGAACAACCCAAAAACTGGAAATAACCAGAACTGGAACAACCCAAAAACTGGAACCCAGAACTGGAACAACTCAGAAACTGGAACCCAGAACTGGAACAACCCAGAAACTGGAACAAACCAGAACTGGAACAACCCAGAAACTGGAACCCAGAACTGGAACAACCCAGAAACTGGAACCCAGAACTGGAACAACCCAGAAACTGGAACAAACCAGAACTGGAACAACCCAGAAACTGGAACAACCCAAAAACTGGAACCCAGAACTGGAACAACCCCGAACTGGAACAACCCAAAAACTGGAACCCAGAACTGGAACAACCCAAAAACTGGAACAACCCCGAACTGGAACAACCCAAAAACTGGAACCCAGAACTGGAGGAACCCAGAACTGAAACAACCCAGAAACTGGAATCCTGGAACAGTTCTCTGTCTCAGAGAGAACATTTTAAACTCTCCTGGAAAGGAGGGATTTGCAAATGGCCTTTTTTTCAGAGCCAGTGTTTGGATTGGCAGACGCTGTCAAAAGTGGCCACGGTATCTCTGACGTGAGGATAATTTGCATAGCTTAAAGTTCATGTTTAGATCAATGTCCCTAAGGTTTTTCCTACACTAGGGATGTCACAGTACCAAAATTCCAGTAGTCGGTACTAATACAATAAAAGAAAATTATGGTACTCTGTACCAATTTCAGTACCACTGTTGATTAAAAAAACAATTAGGCAAACTTTTAATTAGACAGATTGCCGTGAAGACCTTGGAGTGTCTGTGTCATGGAGACACGTCTGACTGATCACCGATCAGGGCCGATCAAGCCGAAAATCAGCCAATTCCGATCCCTGGCCGATCAATCGGTGCATCTCTACTTGAAATGAGTCAGCTAAATAAAAGACAACTGGTTGTTCTGTACATTGTTTATTTTTGTAATGCAAGTTATAATTTGAACATTAAACAAATTCTGCTTTACATATATTTTCTTGTCATGAAAATCAAAATGTACACGGTAGAAAAAGTCAGGTCTCCAACTGAAAATGTTCTAGTGACTGATCACATCTACATGTTTCAGTTGGCCAAACATAATTTCTTTTAATTAAATTCATCAATTCACAGAAATTCAATTTGGCCAATTGAAACATTTAGATGTGATCAGTCACTAGAACATTTTCAGTTGGAGACCTGAATTTTTTTACAGTGAAATTGGTCTATACATTACTACGTTTTAGAAAGATTTATACAATATAACTTAAGTTTAACATCAGAAACAACAGACATTTAAATGAACAGCTAAAACAGAAGGCTCTGCCATCCTCTGGGATTGCTAACCTCTGGGATTTTAACCATAGGCTACATGTTTAGCCTACCAGTTAAAGTCCAGTCTCCTGTCATCGCAGGGCTTTGAATCATGTCAAAATCCAATAAAAACTCATAAAAAGCACAAAAAAGGTAACACTTCACTTAAAGGGGTGTGCAGCGGACTTTGTATTTTTAATGCACAGATGACATTATTTGAGATGTCTTTTTCATTTTCTCAATAACTTGTCATTACCAAGACAACATAAACTGTCATAAACATGACATTGCAGATTAATTATCAAACTTAAAAGGGTGTTGCATGCGATTTGACTTTTTTAACTTTAGTTAGTGTGTAATGTCGCTGCTTGAGCATAAACAGTCTCTGCAAAGTTACAGCGCTGAAAGTTCAATGCAAACGGAGATATTGTCTTTTAAAGTTACGGCGGTTTATTGCCTACAAAAATGGCCGGTTTGGACTACAACGAGCTTCTTCCTGGGTTGGTGACATCATAAACCCTCGCTAGTCTCCGCAGATGTGACTTCTGTCTGTAATGGGAAGGGGCGTGGCCTTAACCTGTGCTTGGCACTTCAGCCAATCAAAATACAGTAAACTACATTTGGCCAGTCTAAGACCATTGCGTCTTTCGGAGGGAGGGGCTTCATAGAAGCAGGAACCAAACGAGCCGTTCAAAGCACAGACAGCGGTGTGGAATAAAGGAAGAATAGAAGAAAAATACGGCGTAAAAAAACAAGAAGTATTAAGACATGTTATACTGCGCCCCATAAACACAACCAAGCCTAGAAAAACACCACTGTCATGAGGTCATTATAAGGACATGGATTTTTTTATAATCATTTTTTCAGTGGCACATGTTGCATTTATCATTAAAGTGTGAAAGGGAGAACTTAAGTCATTGAAAACTCAGCTCAGAATGATCGCGTGGCACCGCTGGTTAGCTGTGGGACAGACGTTGGTCGAGCCTCAGGCAGATTAGTTTAGTTTGGTATTTAATGGAAAAAAACATTTGCAGCAAAAAAAAAAAAAAAAAAAAACTCACAACAACATTATTTTGGGTTTAACAGACTTTGGGTTTAAAGTTTTGTTTGGAGTTTTAGTATGCGCTCTCTTCAACAAATATTTGAGTTTATTCTCACAATTTCTTTGTTCGTCTGTATGTTATGGCTGAGTCCCATGACTTATGAAGGTGTCATGTCAGTCTTATGCACAGCCCTTCAAGTAAAGGGTTACAAAAAAATATATATATCTTTTTAAAATCCCTCACAAACGTGTCCATTGTCACAGTGCTATAGGCCATTTAATGACTCTCGGATCAGTGTTACCATGTCTGGAATCTGTGGAAATGTAACAGAGGTCAGCTAGTAGTAGTTTCTGTGCGAGTAAACCTCACTCCTCTGACTTCAAGAGACGCTCTAGCAACCGACGTTAGGGGTTGCAGCATTTAGCCTCCTTGTTAGAGTGTCCGACTCTCATGTCATCGGACCCGGGTTCGAGTCCCGGTCCAGACAGAAGGTGTTACATTGGTGCCGTGACCCGGATGGTTTAGGGAGGTGAGTGTAACAGAGGCCAGCCAGTAGTAGTTTCTGTGCGAGTAAACCTCACTCCTCTGAGAGGAGAGATGCTCTAGCGACCGACGCTAGGGGTTGCCTCCTTGTAAGAGTGTCTGACTCTCATGCTGCAGGACCCGGGTTCGAGTCCCGGTCCGGACAGAAGGGGTTACAGAAAGGCATGATGAGTGAAAATGGGTTTAACAAGAAGGTTCCTGAGTAAAAATCAGGGAATAGTGATTGAAATGGATATTATGAATGTGTTTAAGAAAGAAATGAAGGAGAGGTGTTCTAATTTAGATGGTGCATGTGTGTAAACTAAAGGATATTTTATTTTTTATTTCTGACCAATATTTTGTATCTGAACTTTTTTTTAAATTCTCTTTACAACTGTTTTAATTATCCTTGTTTTTATTTTTAATTCTTACACATGGTATTCTTATTTCTCATCCATATGTTACCACTATTTTAATTAATTTCTATGTAAAGCACTTTAAATTGCCATTGGGTATGAAATGTGCTATACAAATAAACTTGCCTTGCCTTACACTGTTGCTGTGTTTGTTGCCTGTAGTCAAATCAAGTCAAGTCAAGTGATCTTTATTTATATCGCTCTTCTCCAACGCCGATTGTGTCAGAGCAGCTTCAGTGTTAAACAGGACAATACTGCAGCAGAATTAGATTTGGCTGTACAGTCGTTCTGGAGTAAACAGTGATGTTATCAGCTTATTTTAATTTATCATAGAGAGACAATGCAGGCAGATCAGTAATATAGTTTAAATTTAAGTGTCCGCAACTGAGCAAGCCAAAAGCCAAAGGGGACAGGTTTAAGTTGTCTTTACATTCGAAATACTTCTTATAATTCTGGAAACTGAGGAGCCTGGTGATTCTGTAACGGTAAGCAGAAGTGAAGGCTTAAGGAATAATATAACTATTGTCAATCTCTAACGCAGATCATTTGATTATTCTACAAAAGACGGGCCACTTGGGTTCACTTGGGTTCTTTAGTCAAATATACACAAAATGTCATGAAAATGGCCTGTAAGTGGATTAGACCACACATGACACATTCAGTGACCTCATTGTTTCTCTTTGGCTTTAGATTGGACATCAAGATTGGACATCCCAACACCCCAACCCAATTATTTATTGTGTAAGTACACGGTTCAAAGGCACGTTCTAGTTTGAAGGGTTTCATTTTTCTGATTCTCCTAATGCGACATCGCTGCACAGAACAATCACAAATGAGATCTCTCTAATACCTCAGGCGTTTCTCCTACAAACACAACGTTTCTTTAAAATGTTCCCAGATCAGGCAACCACACTGAGTTTAGCTCCATACACGGTAAAGAGTGATGTTCTTTCTCTGTGTTTCTGTCTCTGTTTAATAGCACAAATATCTAAGCATTCTTATACAAAATGACTGAAGATATTGAGTCTTGTTTTCTGAAAACTGTTTGGAAATGAAGTGAGTTTGTGCTTAAAACAAGAACAAACATTTATCAATGGAGTCAGAAAAATCACCTTGACTCCATTGTCAGATATTTGTTCTTGTTTAAAATACAAACTCACTTCATTTTCAAACAGTTTTCAGAAAACAGACCTTACTGAAGTCATTTTGTGTCTTCAGTAAATGTCTTGATTTAAGTCCTTTAAGTCTTAGTTTGTGGGTATTTTCCATTTCTTGCTTCATTTAATGTGTTTTGAATAAAAGGCTTCATGTTTCAAACAAATTCAGATGAAATTCAGTCTGAATCACTGTTTACTCCAGAACGACTGTACAGCCAAATCTAATTCTGCTGCAGTATTGTCTGAAGCTGCTTTGACACAATCGGCATTGGAGAAGAGCGATATAAATAAAGTTGATTTGACTTGATGTAACAATTCACCAGTGTGAGTGCCCGTGATCACCACCAGAGGGCCCTCTGCCCCAGACTGTCACTCCATCAAGGACTACATTTACATTTATGCATTTGGCAGATGCTTTTATCAAAAGCAACTTATATTGCATTCAAGGTACATTGATGCTTTCCCTTAGCCAAGAAATCTAGACGCACCCTAGCGGCAGCAAATTTAATCTGCCCGCAAGTGTCGTCTAGGAACTCTCAATACCCTTCTGAGCTGTATTCCTCAGAATCTGGACGGGCCAATCACATCGTGACGTCCTAGACGATTGATCGTGTATAGAGTCGGCGGGCGGGGCCATAATGACGACGGCCGAGTTGCGTTTGCATGCTTCTGTTGTCTAGTAAACACAGAAACTGGTGAACGGCGGTCTGTCGAATCTGCTTTGACCGAGACTCCAGAAGACTTGGAGTTAAGCTTTTCTCTGAGAAAAGAAGAAAGAACGGCACTGAAGTCATTCTGAAGAAGGGAAGATGTGTTCGGAGTTTAGCCGACCGGATACGGTGAATGTTTAATCTGTCAGCGAGCTCTGCTTCACCTTCGTTGCTCTGGTTGGTGTAGCGCTATCCTATCGCGTGCAGAGGGAGTTTGACAGACAGACGTTTATCCCGAGCCTCGGATTGAGCCGTCAATGGAGAGTTTCCAGACCAAACATCTTGATGTGGGTCTGGCTTGTCAGGCTAGCTTTCCCTGGGAATTGAACCCATGACCTTGGCATTGCTAGCCCCATGCTCTACTGGTTGAGCTACAGGGAAGCCTACTACATTACACATTATCCTTCGCCCGGACTCATTACCACTCACTGCTTACACCTGTGTATCATTACCCTGTTCACCTCACCCTATATAAGCCTGGTTATCTATGTCATTCATTGCGAAGTCTTGTTTTGTGTAATAACTGCATTTCTGAGCGGTTCCCTGGTTTCATGTTTCTTGGTCTTGGATTTCTTGCCTTCTTCATGGATTACCCTTTTGCCTGTCCCTTCTGTTTCTTTGACTTTCGGACTGCTTGCCTGTGTATGACCTTTTGCCTGTTTTATGGACTACGACTTTATATTACCCTTCAATAAATACTGCTTTTGGATCTTCAACCCAGTCTCAGAGCGGTTTGTTACAATTGACTTAACTTTACAGCAGGAATCCGCTGTATTCCTCTGCGAACCAGAGTAAGGTGCCAGGTTGGCCATGGGACTCGCAATGAAAGTGTGTGGCGAAGAAAAGTGTGTGGCAGTGCAGTGCCTTGAGTGGTGATAGGTTGATTAGCAACAATTTCTGAAAAGGGTCCATTTAAGGTGAGCTCATACTGTCTGTGTAATGTCACGGCCTGGTCCTCTGTCAGGGAAACAGACTGGATAGATCCAGGAGTATAACCAACAATCAAATGCTTTATTGTTGGCAGAGTGAAAGCCAACTGGCAGCAATGGCTGTAAATGCAGATGGAGAAGTTGCAGGTGATGATCCACACATACGTTTAACAGTCACTGATATACAATGAATACGTTTTCTTTGTTTTGCTGGCTATGCGTGTGGAACAGATGAACAGGACCAAGGAGATTTGGAAGAGGAAACAGAAGTGAAGAGTAGGACATGGAGGTAAGTGCACTTCAGGTAAGTAGCCTATCCAATAGAGAGCAGTCTTATGCCAAGTTCACACTGCCCGATTTTAGACCCAATTTTGACTCACCACAGGTTTTTGCAAAATCTTAGACAAATGCCGTAAATCATAAGCAAACCGGTGCTCGTTCAAGCGAGTGACGATCACACAGTGTGCGTTATCAAAGAATCTGAGATAATTACAGACACCTGAGATATTTGGCATGCTAAATAAAATGACCTGTCTGCAAATCAAAATCCTGCTGTGTGAAATGTGTTCTGACTGAAAATGACACTGCCGATGGCTGACAGCCAATGAGAGAGCCAGATACAAGGGGGAGGAGTTATAGAACAGAATATCAGTATTTTATTTTATATTATAATATATATGAATACATTTACAATTATATAAAGCCACAACAGCAGCACATTGCCAAATTATTTATTTACCTCCAACTCTCTTTGCGGAACACAATCCTTGCTCCCTGTGCCCTACCCCTTTCCTCCTCCATAATCTTTTTTTTCTTTTTCTCTTTTTCACTGCAAATCAGCGCACTGACAATTTGTATGACAAGCTTTCTGCAGTCTGTAATTTTTAATAACAATTCCAGTCTGACGTCTGTCAGGTTCCAGGTTATGTCAAGTCCATCCTGACGCGCGTGATCCTGCGTTGTTTCCTTGTCAGTTCACACGCATGTCTCACGCAGATCATTTGGTTATTCTAGGAAAGACATGCCACTTGAGTTCACCAGGTCTTTAGTCAAATGTACACAAAATGTCATGTAAAAGGCCTCTGAGGGGATTAGACCACAAACAAAGTTTTGCATTGAGGGAAGTTGAAGAATTAAATGGCGTCATAGTTTCTTTGTGGCTTTAGATTGGACATCAACTGGCATCCCAAACCAGTAACAAAATTATTTATTTTGACCCACAATTTGTGTCAGACATATTCTATTGTTCAACATGTCATCAGACATATTTATTTTCTTTTGCAAAACAATTTTGCTGATGTCGAGGTGGGATAGAGGTAAAGTTAGGGTCAGGTGTGGTGGTGTGGGTCAGTTGAATGGTAGGGTTAGGGTCAGGTGTGGTGGTGTGTCTGAGTTTAAGGGTAGAGTTAGGGTCAGGTGTGGTGGTGTGGGTCGGTTTAAGGGTAGAGTTAGGGTCAGGTGTGGTGGTGTGGGTCAGTTTAAGGGTAGAGTTAGGGACAGGTGTGGTGGTGTGGGTCAGTTTAAGGGTAGAGTTAGGGACAGGTGTGGTGGTGTGGGTCAGTTTAAGGGTAGAGTTAGGGTCAGGTGTGGTGGTGTGGGTCAGTTTAAGGGTAGGGTTAGGGAAAGGTGTGGTGGTGTGGGTCAGTTTAAGGGTAGAGTTAGGGACAGGTGTGGTGGTGTGGGTCAGTTTAAGGGTAGGGTTAGGGACAGGTGTGGTGGTGTGGGTCAGTTTAAGGGTAGAGTTAGGGACAGGTGTGGTGGTGTGGGTCAGTTTAAGGGTAGGGTTATGGACAGGTGTGGTGGTGTGTGTGAGTTTAAGGGTAGAGTTAGGGTCAGGTGTGGTGGTGTGGGTCAGTTTAAGGGTAGGGTTAGGGACAGGTGTGGTGGTGTGGGTCAGTTTAAGGGTAGAGTTAGGGTCAGGTGTGGTGGTGTGGGTCAGTTTAAGGGTAGAGTTAGGGTCAGGTGTGGTGGTGTGTCTGAGTTTAAGGGTAGAGTTAGGGTCAGGTGTGGTGGTGTGGGTCAGTTTAAGGGTAGAGTTAGGGTCAGGTGTGGTGGTGTGGGTCAGTTTAAGGGTAGAGTTAGGGTCAGGTGTGGTGGTGTGTCTGAGTTTAAGGGTAGAGTTAGGGTCAGGTGTGGTGGTGTGGGTCGGTTTAAGGGGAGAGTTAGGGTCAGGTGTGGTGGTGTGGGTCAGTTTAAGGGTAGAGTTAGGGACAGGTGTGGTGGTGTGGGTCAGTTTAAGGGTAGAGTTAGGGACAGGTGTGGTGGTGTGGGTCAGTTTAAGGGTAGAGTTAGGGTCAGGTGTGGTGGTGTGGGTCAGTTTAAGGGTAGGGTTAGGGAAAGGTGTGGTGGTGTGGGTCAGTTTAAGGGTAGAGTTAGGGACAGTTGTGGTGGTGTGGGTCAGTTTAAGGGTAGGGTTAGGGACAGGTGTGGTGGTGTGGGTCAGTTTAAGGGTAGAGTTAGGGACCGGTGTGGTGGTGTGGGTCAGTTTAAGGGTAGGGTTATGGACAGGTGTGGTGGTGTGTGTGAGTTTAAGGGTGGAGTTAGGGTCAGGTGTGGTGGTGTGGGTCAGTTTAAGGGTAGGGTTAGGGACAGGTGTGGTGGTGTGGGTCAGTTTAAGGGTAGAGTTAGGGTCAGGTGTGGTGGTGTGGGTCAGTTTAAGGGTAAAGTTAGGGTCAGGTGTGGTGGTGTGGGTCAGTTTAAGGGTAGAGTTAGTGACAGGTGTGGTGGTGTGGGTCAGTTTAAGGGTAAAGTTAGGGTCAGGTGTGGTGGTGTGGGTCAGTTTAAGGGTAGAGTTAGGGACAGGTGTGGTGGTGTGGGTCAGTTTAAGGGTAGAGTTAGGGACAGGTGTGGTGGTGTGGGTCAGTTTAAGGGAAAAGTTTGGGACAGGGGTGGTGGTGTGGGTCAGTTTAAGGGTAAAGTTAGGGTCAGGTGTGGTGGTTTGGGTCAGTTTAAGGGTAAGGTTTGGGACAGGTGTGGTGGTGTGGGTCAGTTTAAGGGTAAAGTTAGGGTCAGGTGTGGTGGTGTGGGTCAGTTTAAGGGTAAAGTTTGGGACAGGTGTGGTGGTGTGGGTCAGTTTAAGGGAAAAGTTTGGGACAGGTGTGGTGGTGTTGGTCAGTTTAAGGGTAAAGTTAGGGTCAGGTGTGGTGGTGTGGGTCAGTTTAAGGGTAAAGTTAGGGTCAGGTGTGGTGGTGTGGGTCAGTTTAAGTGTAAAGTTTGGGACAGGTGTGGTGGTGTGGGTCAGTTTAAGCTTAGAGTTAGGGTCAGGTGTGGTGGTGTGGGTCAGTTTAAGGGTAAAGTTTGGGACAGGTGTGGTAGTGTGGGTCAGTTAAAGGGTAAAGTTTGGGACAGGTGTGGTGGTGTGGGTCAGTTTAAGGGAAAAGTTTGGGACAGGTGTGATGGTGTGGGTCAGTTTAAGGGTAGAGTTAGGGTCAGGTGTGGTGGTGTGGGTCAGTTTAAGGGTAGAGTTAGGGTCAGGTGTGGTGGTGTGGGTCAGTTTAAGGGTAAAGTTAGGGACAGGTGTGGTGGTGTGGGTCAGTTTAAGGGTAAAGTTTGGGACAGGTGTGGTGGTGTGGGTCAGTTTAAGGGTAAAGTTTGGGACAGGTGTGGTGGTGTGGGTCAGTTTAAGCTTAGAGTTAGGGTCAGGTGTGGTGGTGTGGGTCAGTTTAAGGGTAAAGTTTGGGACAGGTGTGGTGGTGTGGGTCAGTTTAAGGGTAAAGTTTGGGACAGGTGTGGTGGTGTGGGTCAGTTTAAGCTTAGAGTTAGGGACAGGTGTGGTGGTGTGGGTCAGTTTAAGGGTAAAGTTTGGGACAGGTGTGGTGGTGTGGGTCAGTTTAAGCTTAGAGTTAGAGACAGGTGTGGTGGTGTGGGTCAGTTTAAGGGAAAAGTTTGGGACAGGTGTGGTGGTGTGGGTCAGTTTAAGGGTAGAGTTAGGGTCAGGTGTGCTGGTGTGGGTCAGTTTAAGGGTAGAGTTAGGGACAGGTGTGGTGGTGCGGGTGAGTTTAAGGGTAGAGTTAGGGTCAGGTGTGGTGGTGTGGGTCAGTTTAAGGGTAGAGTTAGGGTCAGGTGTGGTGGTGTGGGTCAGTTTAAGGGTAGAGTTAGGGACAGGTGTGGTGGTGTGGGTCAGTTTAAGGGTAAAGTTAGGGACAGGTGTGGTGGTGCGGGTGAGTTTAAGGGTAGAGTTAGGGTCAGGTGTGGTGGTGTGGGTCAGTTTAACGGTAAATTTAGGGTCAGGTGTGGTGGTGTGGGTCAGTTTAAGGGTAGAGTTAGGGTCAGGTGTGGTGGTGTGGGTCAGTTTAAGGGTAGAGTTAGGGTCAGGTGTGGTGGTGTGGGTCAGTTTAAGGGTAGAGTTAGGGACAGGTGTGGTGGTGTGGGTCAGTTTAAGGGTAAAGTTAGGGACAGGTGTGGTGGTGCGGGTGAGTTTAAGGGTAGAGTTAGGGTCAGGTGTGGTGGTGTGGGTCAGTTTAAGGGTAAAGTTAGGGTCAGGTGTGGTGGTGTGGGTCAGTTTAAGGGTAGAGTTAGGGTCAGGTGTGGTGGTGTGGGTCAGTTTAAGGGTAGAGTTAGGGTCAGGTGTGGTGGTGTGGGTCAGTTTAAGGGTAGAGTTAGGGACAGGTGTGGTGGTGCGGGTGAGTTTAAGGGTAGAGTTAGGGTCAGGTGTGGTGGTGTGGGTCAGTTTAAGGGTAGAGTTAGGGTCAGGTGTGGTGGTGTGGGTCAGTTTAAGGGTAGAGTTAGGGACAGGTGTGGTGGTGTGGGTCAGTTTAAGGGTAAAGTTTGGGACAGGTGTGGTGGTGTGGGTCAGTTTAAGCTTAGAGTTAGAGACAGGTGTGGTGGTGTGGGTCAGTTTAAGGGTAGAGTTAGGGTCAGGTGTGCTGGTGTGGGTCAGTTTAAGGGTAGAGTTAGGGACAGGTGTGGTGGTGCGGGTGAGTTTAAGGGTAGAGTTAGGGTCAGGTGTGGTGGTGTGGGTCAGTTTAAGGGTAGACTTAGGGTCAGGTGTGGTGGTGTGGGTCAGTTTAAGGGTAGAGTTAGGGACAGGTGTGGTGGTGTGGGTCAGTTTAAGGGTAAAGTTAGGGACAGGTGTGGTGGTGCGGGTGAGTTTAAGGGTAGAGTTAGGGTCAGGTGTGGTGGTGTGGGTCAGTTTAACGGTAAATTTAGGGTCAGGTGTGGTGGTGTGGGTCAGTTTAAGGGTAGAGTTAGGGTCAGGTGTGGTGGTGTGGGTCAGTTTAAGGGTAGAGTTAGGGTCAGGTGTGGTGGTGTGGGTCAGTTTAAGGGTAGAGTTAGGGACAGGTGTGGTGGTGTGGGTCAGTTTAAGGGTAAAGTTAGGGACAGGTGTGGTGGTGCGGGTGAGTTTAAGGGTAGAGTTAGGGTCAGGTGTGGTGGTGTGGGTCAGTTTAAGGGTAAAGTTAGGGTCAGGTGTGGTGGTGTGGGTCAGTTTAAGGGTAGAGTTAGGGTCAGGTGTGGTGGTGTGGGTCAGTTTAAGGGTAGAGTTAGGGTCAGGTGTGGTGGTGTGGGTCAGTTTAAGGGTAGAGTTAGGGACAGGTGTGGTGGTGTGGGTCAGTTTAAGGGTAAAGTTTGGGACAGGTGTGGTGGTGTGGGTCAGTTTAAGGGTAGAGTTAGGGTCAGGTGTGGTGGTGTGGGTCAGTTTAAGGGTAGAGTTAGGGTCAGGTGTGGTGGTGTGGGTCAGATTAAGGGTAGAGTTAGGGTCAGGTATGGTGGTGTGGGTCAGTTTAAGGGTAGAGTTAGGGTCAGGTGTGGTGGTGTGGGTCAGTTTAAGGGTAGAGTTAGGGACAGGTGTGGTGGTGTGGGTCAGTTTAAGGGTAGAGTTAGGGACAGGTGTGGTGGTGTGGGTCAGATTAAGAGTAGAGTTAGGGTCAGGTGTGGTGGTGTGGGTCAGTTTAAGGGTAGAGTTAGGGACAGGTGTGGTGGTGTGGGTCAGATTAAGAGTAGAGTTAGGGTCAGGTGTGGTGGTGTGGGTCAGTTTAAGGGTAGAGTTAGGGACAGGTGTGGTGGTGTGGGTCAGTTTAAGGGTAGAGTTAGGGACAGGTGTGGTGGTGTGGGTCAGTTTAAGGGTAGAGTTAGGGACAGGTGTGGTGGTGTGGGTCAGTTTAAGGGTAGAGTTAGGGACAGGTGTGGTGGTGTGGGTCAGATTAAGAGTAGAGTTAGGGTCAGGTGTGGTGGTGTGGGTCAGTTTAAGGGTAGAGTTAGGGTCAGGTGTGGTGATGTGGGTCAGTTTAAGGGTAAAGTTTGGGGCAGGTTTGGTGGTGGTGACTCTCGAGCCACTTCGCTGAACAACTGAACTGCTGTGAGCGGCTGAAATAAGCCAATCAGAGCCGAGCTCAACATTAATATTCAAGACTCTTCCAAATAAGGCAAAAACAGAGCATTACATCCTAGGGACAATTTATAGGGTTGTAAATGGACCTGTAAAACTGTATCTGGACAAATGTTGCCCTTAAATAAGCCAAATACCCTCTATGTAGATATCAGAGAACAATTTAACATATGGTTTCAAATCATTCTAGGGCACCTTTAAGAGTGTTTTCACACTTGGTCCATTTCAGAGGTCTGAGCGTGTTTTTTCCATTTATTTTATTTTTAGCCCATATGTGAACACTCCAAATGATCTCAGACCCCTTTAAAGTGAACCGAGCCAAGACCATCTCAGGATTTGATCCGGATATTTTGTGTGTAAAAAGATAAACTACTTAATTCAACAGCATATGTAGCAATGCCATAAAATAATAATAATACAAACAAATATCTTGGTTACTGAGGAACTGGGTCATTTTCCACCTGGTTCACCTCTTGGTCCACTTGAAGGAGTATGAGTTTGGTTCTTTTAACGCAGATCCAAGTGTGAAACACCCTAATGCCTGGTTCAGACTACACGATATTAGCCCCAATTTGGCACGATCTGTTTGACGTAAGGTGTCGTAGGGATTCGTAAACGATAATGGACGTCGGGACGCAAGAATCGATCGTTTCATCTCGTATAGTGTGTCATAGTATACGACAACCGACTCCGCATCTGCGATAGTTCACCACGTCATCACAGAAAGACTAGCATGTTTAATTTTTTTTGCGGTCCTTCACGACGAGTTCTGTCACGTGTGACGCTGACCAACCGGAGCACAGACAAGCTGTGTCCCAAAGTGAAGGGTGCGCACTTCGAAGGCCATGCACTACGAAGGCCAGACCAGGCCACGCCTTCAAAGTGCACGAAGTGCACGAAGCGGCACGAAGGGCGAACCGAGGGACAGGGTTGCCAGGTCTGAATAATAAAACCCCTCCAATTGTTATTCAAAAGTATCGGAATCACAGCCAGAATGGGCAAAAATATTCCAAAATGCGGGGCGCGGGCAGTAGAAATATTGCTTAAGTAAAGACAACTTAACCTGTGGACTATATAGGCTACAAACACCCCAAAGCAACAGTAGCCTAAATGCAACCTCATTCAGACTTGGCAACAATGAACCAAAGCGCCGTTAATGGACTAGCAGGTTCTGACAACTGACAGCGGACGTTCGTGAGGAGATTTTAAAAAGAGAAATGGAGCATATACTAATACTTATATATATATATATATATATATATATATATATATATTTATATATATATATATATATATATATACTTTTTTTGAGCTTTCTATTGGGTTTTGACATGCTTCAAAGCCTGCGACGATGGGCTGGACCATAAGCATGTAAATCTGTAGCGGGTTAAATGTTGTCAAATTGCAAATATTAGTTAACAGTTTATTTCTTATGTTAAATGTAACTGTTACAATATATTTTAAACATTTAGCCTATATACGTCCAAGTTTTTTTTTTTTTTTTAAGTAGGCCTACTTATTTTTATTCAACTCATCATCTCAGATGCATTTTTTATGGCATGCCGTGCAGCCGTCGACCGATTCAGCCCCGCAAAGCTGCGGACAGTGGAAATATGCCCTGCTCATCCCAGAAGATGATGTCCTGCTCAGGCCTTACCAGAGTCTCTATTGGGCATTATTCCCCATCCCGGTCCAGCTCCAGCTTCTCCCGCTCAGCGCAATGAAAGTGTAGAAAAGTGTTTTCTTCTGGTTTGGCTGATAATAAAAATGTGTTGTTTCTAATGTTAAACTTAAGTTATTTTATTGGCCTATAAATAGGCTATAGTTGTAAAAAGCCTACGTAGGCTAATAGACCAATTTATTTTCATTTCCACATTTTAAATTACATGACAAGAAAATATATGTATAAACATAAATGTGTTTAATGTAGCTACAAATTATAACGTGCATTACAAAAATAAACAATAGCTAGGCTATAGAAAAACCACTTCTCTTTAATTTAGCCTACGTTTGAAGTTAACGAAAATGAACAATAGACAGCAGTTCGTTTAATTTACAAATAACTTGCATAAAAAATAATAAGCTAGCCATTTAAATTGTTCTGTGTCGGCCACGCATTCAGCCTTTGGAGGATCGATGTTTCGGTGACCGTCGTCAGTGAACATTCATTCATTCATTCATTCATAGCCTATATATATATATATATATATATATATATATATATAAAAATTATTTTAGCATCTAAGTCAGCAGTTTTCGTTTGTTTGTATTTTTTCTTATAATTCTGAGTGACAGATGTCACGTTTGATTTAGCCTATTTTTCTGTGATATTTGTTTTAGTTACGGTGTTGACATAGGCTACAGCAGGCTGTAAGAAAAATAAATGATTGCACGGACAATTCCTATCCAGTGTCTCTCTTTCTGTAAGGGAAATTTAAAAGATAGATTCTGGAAACAAAATCTAAATTTAGCTGGATCAGTCGGGTTGGGAATAAAATAATTTATAGCGGGTGAGCACGGAGTGAATTTTGCGCGAGCGGATCGTGCGGTGCGGAATAGCGGGAGCAGGACGAAAATACAGCGCCACAGATTATATTTTGAAGGCTATTTAAAGAAAGTGTATGGGAAAAAAAGAAACAGCGAAAAGGGTGATAATGGACTGATTCCTCTTCTTGAGATAATAATGGTTGAGAAATAAATAGCATTTAAAAATTGGGGAAATTAAAGTTCATCTTGCTCAGGCCAGGGAACTGGGAACTGTGTGAATGCACTAACGTTGAACGTTTTATTTACTTCTAGCGCTTGCGCTGTTGTGTTCAATAGTACCCAGGCTACACTTGAGTTACCGACCGCTACCGTCTTTAACTGGAATCTGATCGAGTGCCGCGGGAATGCGGACCAGTCAAATCCTGTAGTCACCACTGTGCTATGAATTCTGGGATAGGGAAGGCTGCGAAGTTATGTGAAGGTCCCATCTGCTGTACCCTTCCTTTGCCTGAGAACCGAAGGGCGCATTTTGAAGTCGCTCATGAATTGCGGCAGCCTTCGTCGCACCGCTGTGACGCAATCGCACTTCAAATGCGGCCTTCAGAGGTGCAGCTCTCCCTTTGGGACAGCCTACGTAGTGCCGCTGTGACGCAATCGCACTTCAAATGCGGCCTTCAGAGGTGCAGCTCTCCCTTTGGGACAGCCTACGTAGTGCCGCTGTGACGCAATCACACTTCAAATGCGGCCTTCAGAGGGTGCAGCCTTCACATTGGGACAGTCTTCGTAGTGCAGGTATAACGTAATCGCACTTCAAATGCGGCCTTCGAAGTGTGCGCACTTCACTTTGGGACACAGCTACTGTTTTCATACACAGCTTTCAAACACGGCGAAACGCATGAGAGATGACGGAGCAGCTAACTTTAGGTGGAATTATAAAATGGAGGAAAGGTTCGTGGAGTTGTGGCAATAATATTCCTGCCTGTACGATGTGCTATCGACGGACTACCACAACCAAATAAGAGAAATGCTGGCGAACGATAGCGGAAGCCCTTCAGGAACCCGGCGAGTAACGTTACTGGAATGTAAGCTTAAAAGATGTTTTACAAATACATTGTGGTGGCAAGCTTTTACTACTGGCTAATAACTAAATATTTAATATAAAAAGAACAATATTTTACCTCAAGTTCTCTTTGGAGCATTGACAACCCATTATGTCCTCTTCCAGCAAGCCAGGAATGTGTCCTTTGTTGGGTTTTCTTTTTATTTTTGCGCTTTTCTAAACATAAAACAGCCAAAACACGCTGCTTTGGACATCGTTTGTTTACGCTCTTGTTTCTGAAAGTCGATGACATCACGCACGTCGAGACAACAAGCGATGATTGGTCGAGTAGCAACCTGTAGTCTGACATGTTTCTAGTCCAGACACGACAAGATTTTAGGAGTCAAAATCGCGTAATCTGACACAGTGACTATCGTAACAGACAAAAATATCTTGTAGTCTGAACCAGGCATAAGTCTTGTTTTCTGACAACTGAATGGAAATGAAGTGAGCTTGTGCTTAAAACAAGAACAAACATTTACCAATGGAGTCAGAAAAATCACCTTGACTCCAATGTCAGATATCAAATAATATCAAATCAAATCAGATATTGATTTGTCAGATATTTACACAAACTCAATTTATTTGCATACGGTTTTCAGAAAACAGACCTTACCTGAAGTCATTTTGTGTTTTCAGTAAATGTGTCTTGATTTAAGTCCTTTAAGTCTTAGTCTGTGGGTATTTTCCATTTCTTGCCTCATTTAATGTGTTTTGAATAAAAGGCTTCATGTTTCAAACAAATTCAGATGAAAATCAGTCTGCCATTCAGAAGGGTCTTAGAGCAAAGAAGAAAACCTTAAAGCTGACTGCATGAAAAAGTGCTTGAACAGATCTCTGTCAGACTTCAACACAACAGGTGCGTACACATCTTCACTGATTTATTTGACCAGTAGATCACCAGTAGTTTTCTCATACAGATATCTAAACATGCTTCACACAAGACATGTTGACCATTCATTAACTTAGCAGACGCTTTTACCCAAAGTGATTTACAAATGGGGAAGGCAAATTCTACAATAGATGCGTTTACTGGAAAAGCACAACTACATTGATGTCTTTGTTTTCTAAGAAAGTTTATACATTAAGTAGATAAATGAAAACAAAAATCTGCCAACAAGCCTGTTTTCAATATGAATTATGCTTATCTTTTTGACCCTATTGATAGATATTTGTTCTTTTTTTAAGCTCAAACTAATATAATATTTTAGTTCTAAAAAACAAAAAACAAAATATTTTTTTACCCATGTTAATTTCAAGAGTATTCTGTCTTGTTTTCCAGCACAAATATATATCCTGTCTCATTGCTCTTTGGTCATTTACAAAAGTGTACAATTATTTTGTATTAAATTTTTTGTTTCAAATTTTCTAAAGTCTAAAATCTAAATGATACGAATTTTGGTAAAGGTTTTGGTACTTGCTGTTTGAACACACAAAAAATAATGGACATGATTGGAAAAGGTTAAATGGTCCTGAAAATTATAGTCACTCGTATTGTTCGCGCATTGCAAATTAACAGGAAACAAACTTCATCTAGTGGAAGCGTTTGGTACTGCGCCCAAACAAAATGTCACTGAAAGCTATTTTTTTTAGATATTAAGGTCAAGTTTGGAAAACAGCTTGTTTAGATTTTCTCAAAAAGTTGCAAATATAAAAAATATATATTTTTGTGAATTTTGTCTAAGAATAAGTTTAAATTGTGAAAGTTCGAAAGAGCTTAGCAATCATCTGTCAAGTGTCGTCTTTAAAAAGAGACCAAACTTCAGTCTGTGATTCAAAGCATTCAAGATTTACCACAGTTTAGGTTGAAAATGTCATTTTCAGGTCCATGCTCAAAAACTGCATAAATGGATTATAACTACTGCATAAATATAATTTTTTCTCATAAAATCCCCTACAAAAAAAGAAGAAAAACATTAAATCAAATATAATCAAACTAAAATATAGTGGCATCATTTCCTTATGCTTTGGCAGGACGGAGCCATGGAGCAGCGGCTGCTTCTCGTCCTCATGAGCTGCGGTATTATCTGTGTTACAGGTGAGATATAAAACGATTAATACACACATACATGTGCTTTATGTCAGGAGCTCAGGGTGTTTACGCATCCTCGTGTTGTATTTGGACCTGCAATTATAATAACCAAAGTGATATATTTTCAAGGCACTTTAAATCCCTATAAAAGCATCTACTTCGTGAATCAAAACAAAACGTTTGACGAGGCGCAGCAATACTGCCGAGATAACTACGACGATCTGCTGACTCTATGGGAACGGACAGAAATGGAGGAAGTCTTTGCTCGGCAAAACTTCACCACACCGTTCGCCTGGATTGGACTGAAGAGAACGAGTCAAAAACAGTGGCGTTGGGCTCTGCCCGATCCAGAGTTTTACAAGGAAGGAGAAGCTGAATACAGAAACTGGGGACCAGGGGAACCGACTAACGGCAATGGGGAATATTGTTCAGTAATGGATAGTAACGGATACATCCGTGACACGCCGTATTGGACTGCCTGGATCTTCATATGCTACAATGGTAATTATTGGCCACTATTTACATTTATGCATTTTTGTAGATGGTTATTACGAAGCCGCATCATGTCTTATCTCCTAGGTCAGAGTAATGCTGAATCCAAATACATCTTGGTGAACGAGCCAAAGAAATGCAGAGAAGCTCAGATCCACTGCAGGGAGTTTTACACAGAGCTGGTCTGCGTGAGGAACCCGGATGAGAACCGGCTCATCCAGAAGCTCATTCCTGCAGGGAACGTCGCATACATCGGCCTTTTCCAGGACCAGTACGCCTGGGTCGACAACAGCCCGTCTCCATACAGAAACTGGGACTTGGGAGAACCGTATGGACTGGGCGAATGTGTGGTGCAAGAATTACAACAATCCAGACTGTGGGACAATCATCTGTGCAGCAGTCACTGGCCGTTCTTCTGCCAAACGGGTGAGTATATAACAAGAGTAATACCAGAGGCTGGTCTGCTGGTCCAAACCAGAAGCTGTGCCCAGTGAAAACCGCAGGAAAGATAGTTGTGGTTTATAAATACGCAGTGCGCTGTCCTGTACATAATATTGTGATTAAAAAAAAAGTGTTTTAATCTAAAATGATTATAGTAGCCTGGTCTGCATTTTAATATGAAATAGACGTTAAACTTGAAGAACACATTCTGGACTAGCTGACTTTCCAACAGTTTTGAAGAACAAAGGCCTTGCTGTGAAAAACACCACAAATCCAGCCGATGACACTGTTTGTTTGTTTGTGTTGTTTGTTTATTTATTAAGCACTTTTACACAATTTGCTATTGAACAAAGTGCTGTACAACATCTAAAATACAGAGAAAATAACAGCAATCAAAAACACAGCACTAAATCCACAGTTAAAACAACAACAAAAAAACTAAAAAAGAAACCTATAAACCTAAATGAAAATTCCTCAGACCAGGCCACCTTCTTCCATTGCTCCGTGGTCCAGTTCTGATGCTCACGTGCCACTGTTGGTGCTTTCGGCGGGGTCAGAGGTCAGAGGTCACCCTGACTGGTCCATACGCCTCAAACTGAGCTGCTCTGTGTATTCTGCCAGCTTTCTATCAGAACCAGCATTAACTTCTGGAGCAGTTTGAGCTCCAGTAGCTGGTCTGTTTGATCGGACCCCACGGGCCAGCCTTCGCTCCCCACGGTCATCAATGAGCCTTGGCCGCCCATGACCCTGTGGCCGGTTCTCCACTGGTCCTTCCTTGGAGCACTTTTGATAGATACTGACCACTGCAGACCGGGAACAGCCCACAAGAGCTGCAGTTTTGGAGATGCTCTGACCCAGTCGTCTAGCCGTCACAATCTGGCCCTTGTCAAACTCGCCATTTCCACCACTGGTTACAAGATATTGTCACAAATATAGAGGGATTATATCAGCCCAATTAAAAGTTTCGCAAGGCAAGGCAAGGTAAGGTTATACCAGTGTTAGCAATAAAACAGACTAGTTAATCATCAATGAACTAGTTAATGAAAAATAGACTAGTTAATGATTTAGTTAGTAGAGGTCACCTTTGAAAAGCAACCTATTTATTACTTACCTTCCTTTGAAATCAAATAACTGTGATTTCTTGTTGAGTCGCTGCATCGATAGGAAGATAATCCCAATAATATAAATGAAGTTCAAGAGCCGACCAAAGGAAACACTGATCTCCATAATGGTGATCAGACTAAATCAACATGAGTTTATGAAGTCAGCTAATGTGACGTTCTCTCTAATGTTTCAGTCGTATTGGCAATTCACCATTCAAGATGACCTTGAGAAATGAGTGAATGCAACTAGAGAAAGAAAACTGCAGAAGTGAAGGACAAAGACTGGCCCTGTCTTGAAAACTGGCACTCAAACCAGTCAATTAATCTTAACTTGGGTTTTCTGATAACCAAGGCATAGCATGTGCATAGTACAGATTTCTAGAGATTTACAATCAAGTTAAGACATTAAATAAAGTATCGACCAACTTTTGGTGCTATGCACATTATACATCTAGACCAAAGGACCATGTCATCTTGCAATATTTACAGCAAATAGAAATCGGGATTTCAGCAGAAACTATCTTTACTGTGTTCAATAGACAGTATATTTTCTTTGAGCTTTTGTCCTAACCAGTCGCCCTGGTGATACAGGACAAGCTTATTTCTATTTTTTATTTCTATAACATCGCGACTGGAACAACAACATACAAACTATAGCAACGATAAACTCTGGCACTGATTATGTGTAAGTTTAAAATCATGCTCCGGTGTCTGAAGTGACCGATCTGATTGGTTGGAGACCGTCCGTGACATCATCAGTGGAGCCGCCGTTCCACACGTCATCTGTTTTTTTTTTGTCTTCAGGAGCCGTTTGTGCATGATGAAGGCAGGATTATGGGAAAATCCCAGCTATTTTAAGGAAGTGTTTGCCTTGTGTCCGAGGTTTCTGACATCTGATAACACACACGACCCATGCGTTTATTGTTTGCCAACTGTGCATCGAGTTTACAAAATCGTTACGAACATCCAATGGAAATGTTCCATGAACGATGTATGAATAATGCTTTTGTGCTTACTCTTTTGGAACATTATGATAACTCTACCGTGGTGGATCAAATAGAGAACATGGGAAATGTCTTTTTTAACTGTGTGTCCCTCAGTCCCAAAGATGAAGTGGGTTCTGAGACTGGAGCTGAAGTCGGATGAGAATGTGAACCCGAATGATCCGGTGATGAAGGCCACCATCCTCCAGAAGGTGAGGGACACTCAGAAATCTGTCTTGACCTTATCAATGCTTTCTGTTTCTTTTGTTTACTGTATATGAACCATCCAACATGTCCTCCAACCAATACGCCTATATAGGTTGTCTGTCACGTCCTTGAAATACGACCCATAGGAGCGTTTGCTAAAGTACTATGGACAACAGGACACTTTCATTTTAAAGCATTTGTCCCTTTTATCTGCATAGTATTTCAGGTTTAGGATAGCTCAGTTGGTGAAGCATTGCAAAATACAACAACATGTGATCATGCAGTCGTGAGTTCAATCCAAGGGAATACATGCACTCATAAAGTCTGTATGCTCTATTAATCACTGGGTAGGTTCAGGGATGGGGTGGGTGTAGTTGTAAATAAAAATATATATATTTTTGCTAAATGGAAATATGACAAAGTATGGTAAAAAGTCCACACAATAAATTAAAATTAATAATAATCAGGTGTGCATGTAAACTGGTTATTTCAATAATCTGATATTTGTGAGTTATCTGGTGTGGATGTAAACTGGTTATTTCAATAATCTGATATTTGTGAGTTATCTGGTGTGGATGTAAACTGGTTATTTCTGTAATCTGATATTTGTGAGTTATCTGGTGTGGATGTAAACTGGTTATTTCAATAATCTGATATTTGTGAGTTATCTGGTGTGGATGTAAACTGGTTATTTCAATAATCTGATATTTGTGAGTTATCTGGTGTGGATGTAAACCGGTTATTTCTGTAATCTGATATTTGTGAGTTATCTGGTGTGGATGTAAACCGGTTATTTCTGTAATCTGATATTTGTGAGTTATCTGGTGTGGATGTAAACCGGCTATTTCAATAATCTGATATTTGTGAGTTATCTGGTGTGAATGTAAACCGGTTATTTCTGTTATCTGATATTTGTGAGTTATCTGGTGTGGATGTAAACCGGTTATTTCTGTTATCTGATATTTGTGAGTTATCTGGTGTGGATGTAAACCGGCTATTTCAATAATCTGATATTTGTGAGTTATCTGGTGTGGATGTAAACCGGCTATTTCTGTAATCTGATATTTGTGAGTTATCTGGTGTGGATGTAAACCGGTTATTTCAATAATCTGATATTTGTGAGTTATCTGGTGTGGATGTAAACCGGCTATTTCAATAATCTGATATTTGTGAGTTATCTGGTGTGGATGTAAACCGGCTATTTCAATAATCTGATATTTGTGAGTTATCTGGTGTGGATGTAAACTGGTTATTTCAATAATCTGATATTTGTGAGTTATCTGGTGTGGATGTAAACCGGTTATTTCTGTAATCTGATATTTGTGAGTTATCTGGTGTGGATGTAAACTGGTTATTTCAATAATCTGATATTTGTGAGTTATCTGGTGTGGATGTAAACCGGTTATTTCAATAATCTGATATTTGTGAGTTATCTGGTGTGAATGTAAACTGGTTATTTCTGTAATCTGATATGTGTGAGTTATCTGGTGTGGATGTAAACTGGTTATTTCAATAATCTGATATTTGTGAGTTATCTTGTGTGGATGTAAACCGGCTATTTCTGTAATCTGATATTTCTGAGTTATCTGGTGTGGATGTAAACTGGTTATTTCAATAATCTGATATTTGTGAGTTATCTGGTGTGGATGTAAACCGGCTATTTCAATAATCTGATATTTGTGAGTTATCTGGTGTGGATGTAAACTGGTTATTTCAATAATCTGATATTTGTGAGTTATCTGGTGTGGATGTAAACCGGTTATTTCAATAATCTGATATTTGTGAGTTATCTGGTGTGGATGTAAACTGGTTATTTCTGTAATCTGATATTTGTGAGTTATCTGGTGTGGATGTAAACCGGTTATTTCAATAATCTGATATTTGTGAGTTATCTGGTGTGGATGTAAACCGGTTATTTCAATAATCTGATATTTGTGAGTTATCTGGTGTGGATGTAAACTGGTTATTTCAATAATCTGATATTTGTGAGTTATCTGGTGTGGATGTAAACCGGTTATTTCTGTAATCTGATATTTGTGAGTTATCTGGTGTGGATGTAAACTGGTTATTTCAATAATCTGATATTTGTGAGTTATCTGGTGTGGATGTAAACCGGCTATTTCAATAATCTGATATTTGTGAGTTATCTGGTGTGGATGTAAACTGGTTATTTCAATAATCTGATATTTGTGAGTTATCTGGTGTGGATGTAAACCGGTTATTTCTGTAATCTGATATTTGTGAGTTATCTGGTGTGGATGTAAACCGGTTATTTCAATAATCTGATATTTGTGAGTTATCTGGTGTGAATGTAAACTGGTTATTTCTGTAATCTGATATTTGTGAGTTATCTGGTGTGGATGTAAACTGGTTATTTCAATAATCTGATATTTGTGAGTTATCTGGTGTGGATGTAAACCGGCTATTTCTGTAATCTGATATTTCTGAGTTATCTGGTGTGGATGTAAACTGGTTATTTCAATAATCTGATATTTGTGAGTTATCTGGTGTGGATGTAAACCGGCTATTTCAATAATCTGATATTTGTGAGTTATCTGGTGTGAATGTAAACTGGTTATTTCAATAATCTGATATTTGTGAGTTATCTGGTGTGGATGTAAACCGGTTATTTCAATAATCTGATATTTGTGAGTTATCTGGTGTGGATGTAAACTGGTTATTTCTGTAATCTGATATTTGTGAGTTATCTGGTGTGGATGTAAACCGGTTATTTCAATAATCTGATATTTGTGAGTTATCTGGTGTGGATGTAAACCGGTTATTTCTGTAATCTGATATTTGTGAGTTATCTGGTGTGGATGTAAACTGGTTATTTCAATAATCTGATATTTGTGAGTTATCTGGTGTGGATGTAAACTGGTTATTTCAATAATCTGATATTTGTGAGTTATCTGGTGTGGATGTAAACCGGTTATTTCAATAATCTGATATTTGTGAGTTATCTGGTGTGGATGTAAACCGGTTATTTCAATAATCTGATATTTGTGAGTTATCTGGTGTGGATGTAAACCGGCTATTTCTGTAATCTGATATTTGTGAGTTATCTGGTGTGGATGTAAACTGGTTATTTCAATAATCTGATATTTGTGAGTTATCTGGTGTGGATGTAAACCGGTTATTTCAATAATCTGATATTTCTGAGTTATCTGGTGTGGATGTAAACTGGTTATTTCAATAATCTGATATTTGTGAGTTATCTGGTGTGGATGTAAACTGGTTATTTCAATAATCTGATATTTGTGAGTTATCTGGTGTGGATGTAAACTGGTTATTTCTGTAATCTGATATTTGTGAGTTATCTGGTGTGGATGTAAACCGGTTATTTCAATAATCTGATATTTGTGAGTTATCTGGTGTGGATGTAAACTGGTTATTTCTGTAATCTGATATTTGTGAGTTATCTGGTGTGGATGTAAACTGGTTATTTCTGTAATCTGATATTTGTGAGTTATCTGGTGTGGATGTAAACCGGCTATTTCTGTAATCTGATATTTCTGAGTTATCTGGTGTGGATGTAAACCGGCTATTTCAATAATCTGATATTTGTGAGTTATCTGGTGTGGATGTAAACCGGTTATTTCAATAATCTGATATTTGTGAGTTATCTGGTGTGGATGTAAACCGGTTATTTCAATAATCTGATATTTGTGAGTTATCTGGTGTGGATGTAAACTGGTTATTTCAATAATCTGATATTTGTGAGTTATCTGGTGTGGATGTAAACTGGTTATTTCTGTAATCTGATATTTGTGAGTTATCTGGTGTGGATATAAACTGGTTATTTCAATAATCTGATATTTGTGAGTTATCTGGTGTGGATGTAAACTGGTTATTTCTGTAATCTGATATTTGTGAGTTATCTGGTGTGGATATAAACTGGTTATTTCAATAATCTGATATTTGTGAGTTATCTGGTGTGGATGTAAACTGGTTATTTCAATAATCTGATATTTGTGAGTTATCTGGTGTGCATGTAAAGGTGCTCAGTGTGTGTGTGTGTTTATTTCCTCAGATCCAGCAGAAACTGATCTCTCAGGGACTGTCCGGGCAGTGGAGGAAACTCCCGAATGGAGACGTGTTTCAAAGGATACAGGAAAGAGCTGGAGCGAGCCTGAAATCAGCCTGCCCTCAGTATAATCACTACTGACCTCCGTATAATCACTACTGACCTGAGTATAATCACTACTGACCTCAGTATAATCACTACTGACCTCCGTATAATCAATACTGACGTCCGTATAATCAATACTGACCTCAGTATAATCACTACTGACCTCAGTATGATCAATACTGACCTCAGTATGATCACTACTGACCTCAGTATAATCACTACTGACCTCAGCGTAATCACTACTGACCTCAGCATAATCACTACTGACCTCAGTATGATCACTACTGACCTCAGCATAATCACTACTGACCTCAGTATAATCACTACTGACCTCAGTATAATCACTACTGACCTCAGCGTAATCACTACTGACCTCAGCATAATCACTACTGACCTCAGTATGATCACTACTGACCTCAGCATAATCACTACTGACCTCAGTATAATCACTACTGACCTCAGTATAATCACTACTGACCTCCGTATAATCACTACTGACCTCCGTATAATCACTACTGACCTCAGCATAATCACTACTGACCTCAGCATAATCACTACTGACCTCAGTATAATCACTACTGACCTCAGCATAATCACTACTGACCTCAGTATAATCACTACTGACCTGAGTATAATTACTACTGACCTCAGTATAATCACTACTGACCTCCGTATAATCAATACTGACCTCAGTATAATCACTACTGACCTCAGTATGATCACTACTGACCTCAGTATGATCATTACTGACCTCAGTATGATCACTACTGACCTCAGTATAATCACTACTGACCTCCGTGTAATCACTACTGACCTCAGCATAATCACTACTGACCTCAGTATGATCACTACTGACCTCAGCATAATCACTACTGACCTCAGTATAATCACTACTGACCTCCGTATAATCACTACTGACCTCCGTATAATCACTACTGACCTCTGTATAATCACTACTGACCTCAGCATAATCACTACTGACCTCAGTATAATCACTACTGACCTCAGTATAATCACTACTGACCTCAGTATAATCACTACTGACCTCCGTGTAATCACTACTGACCTCAGCATAATCACTACTGACCTCAGCATAATCACTACTGACCTCAGTATAATCACTACTGACCTCAGCATAATCACTACTGACCTCAGCATAATCACTACTGACCTCAGCATAATCACTACTGACCTCAGTATAATCACTACTGACCTCCGTGTAATCACTACTGACCTCAGCATAATCACTACTGACCTCAGCATAATCACTACTGACCTCAGTATAATCACTACTGACCTCAGCATAATCACTACTGACCTCAGTATAATCACTACTGACCTCAGTATGATCACTACTGACCTCAGTATGATCACTACTGACCTCAGTATGATCATTACTGACCTCAGTATGATCACTACTGACCTCAGTATGATCACTACTGACCTCAGTATAATCACTACTGACCTCCGTGTAATCACTAATGACCTCAGCATAATCACTACTGACCTCAGCATAATCACTACTGACCTCAGTATAATCACTACTGACCTCAGCATAATCACTACTGACCTCAGTATAATCACTACTGACCTCAGCATAATCACTACTGACCTCAGCATAATCACTACTGACCTCAGTATAATCACTACTGACCTCAGTATAATCACTACTGACCTCAGTATGATCACTACTGACCTCAGTATGATCACTACTGACCTCAGTTTGATCACTACTGACCTCAATATGATCACTACTGACCTCAGTATGATCACTACTGACCTCAGTATAATCACTACTGACCTCCGTATAATCAATACTGGCCTCAGTTTGATCACTACTGACCTCAGTATGATCATTACTGACCTCAGTATGATCACTACTGACCTCAGTTTGATCACTACTGACCTCAGTATAATCACTACTGACCTCAGTATGATCACTACTGACCTCAGTATAATCACTACTGACCTCCGTATAATCAATACTGGCCTCAGTTTGATCACTACTGACCTCAGTATGATCAATACTGACCTCAGTATATTCAATACTGACCTCAGTATAATCACTACTGACCTCAGTATAATCAATACTGACCTCAGTATAATCAATACTGACCTCCACCACTACTGAAAGTCCAGACACTTTCCTAAGCCTTTCCTCTATGTTAAACCTGAGCCTTTCCTCTTAGTGGAACAGCATTGGTGTTTCTGGGCTCGTATTAAAACATGGACACTACTGTACTGCACTTAATGATTTGATTATTGGTCAAAATAAATAAATATAGAGCTATAGTAATAACATCAAGTTTTTGACTCTGGATTATTATTCTTCAAGGGTTAGTTCAGCCTAAAATGTAAATAGTGTGATTAATTCCTCCTGTGGTTGGCCAGCCGTCAGACCTCCGCTCATCTTCACACACAGATGAAGATATTAGTGTTGAAATCCGATGGCTCAGAAAGGCCTTCATTGACACCAATGTCATTTCCTCTCTCAAGACCCATAAAGGCACTAAAGACGTCGTTACAAAGCCCATCTCACTACAGCGGCTCTACAATCATTGATGAAGAGGCCAGAATAGAGTTAGTGCACAAAAAAACAACAAAATATGACATATAGTGATGGCCAATTTCAAAACAAAGCTTCGAACCGTTATGAGTCAGTGAATCGATTTATCAATCAGTCAAATTTATTTATATCGCTCTTCTCCAACGCCGATTGTGTCAGAGCAGCTTCAGTGTTAAACAGGACAATACTGCAGCAGAATTAGATTTGGCTGTACAGTCGTTCAGGAGTAAACAGTGATGTTATCAGCTTATTTTAATTTATCATAGAGAGACAATGCTGGCAGATCAGTATTATAGTTTATAGCATTAAAGAAGACCTCATTCATTAATGTTATTTGTATATTTAGTTGAATAACTCTGATCATAATGTTAGTGTCCCCAACTGAGCAAGCCAAGCCAAAGGCGACCAAAGGAACCGAAACTCCATCAGGGCATGATGGAGAAAAATAAACCTTAGAGAAACCAGACTCAGTTCTCCTCTGGCCTATTAACACACAGCGGAGGATTATTATTCTGGACACCGCACAGCTCAGAGGTCAGATTAGAGCAGAATATTCCACATTTCAGGGTATCACGCAAGAGACAGGTTTATTTAGGATGGGGCGTGGATTACACAAGAGTATGAATACATGAAAGATCGGAGTTATTACAGCGGAGACGGGTTTATTGAGCATGACGTGCCGGTGAGGCAAATTCAGAGGAGACACCGATGGACACGGCTCAGCAGACACTCCAGGATGAGCTGGTCATGTCCAGACGCAGGTCCACCATCCGATCCGGACAGGGCCCAGATCCGGGATAAACCTCGGGATAAACAGAGAGACTAACATTAGTGTAGATGTCACTCTTTTTATGATGTAACGAGTACATCAGGTGTTATGGGAAGTGTTCCCGGTTCTGGCTGACCTAGTTAATGCAGCCTAACAATCAGTCAAATGATCTGAATAATGAGAGTTAATAATGTTCTGTGTGTACGCCATAGTAAAGAGATGTGTTTTTAGTCTAGATTTAAACTGACAGAGTGTGTCTGCTTCCTGAAAAATGCTAGGAAGACTATTCCACAGTTTAGGAGCTAAATAGGAAAATGATCGACCGCCTGCAGTTGATATAGATATTCTAGGTATGATCAACTGGCCAGAGTTTAGAGACCGCAATAGACGTGATGGGGTATAATGTGTTAAGAGCTCGCTTAAGTACTGGAGCTAAACCATTTAGTGCTTTGAGTAATCAGCAGGATTTTAAAATGTCTGCGATGTTTAATAGGGAGCCAGTGCAGTGTTGACAGAACTGGACTAATATGATCATACTTCCTGGTTCTAGTAAGAACTCGAGCTGCTGCGGTTTGGACCAGCTGGAGTTTGTTTATTAAGCGAGCAGGGCAACCACCCAGTAGAGCATTACAATAATCTATCTATCTATCTATCTATCTATCTATCTATCAATCATGGACCAGCTGGAGTTTGTTTATTAAGCGAGCAGGGCAACCACCCAGTAGAGCATTACAATAATCTATCTATCTATCTATCTATCTATCTATCTATCTATCTATCTATCTATCTATCTATCTATCTATCTATCTATCTATCTATCTATCTATCATGGACCAGCTGGAGTTTGTTTATTAAGCGAGCAGGGCAACCACCCAGTAGAGCATTACAATAATCTAGCCTTGAGCTCATGAACCCAATCCTCACAGATGCCATTTCTTTCTAAAAAGGAACATAATTCTGAAGACACGGCCTTTTCTAGTATTTTTGATAGAAATGGTAGATTTGAGATTGGCCTGTAATTGCTCTGTAATGACGTCTTTAGTGCCTTTATGGGTCTTGAGCAGTGATGGGAATAACTGCGTTATAGATAAACGGCGTTACTAACGGCGTTAATTGTTTCAGTAACGTGTAATCAAACAAATTACTGCTAAATGCGGCGTTACTATAATTGAGCTCACTGAAGCAGTTTTCATCCAAACAGGCGCTCTCTGTAAGCGGACCTGCAGCTGTGTGTGTGTGTGTGTGTGTGTGTGTGTGTGTGTGTGTGTGTGTGTGTGTGTGTGTGTGTGTGTGTGTGTGTGTGTGTGACACATGCATGTGTGCATGTGAACAGCGATCAGGAGTCAGAGTCAGAGGCAGAGCGACATCATGTCCAATGACTTCAAAGGTAGCTTTCGCACACTGGAAGTATAAGCGCTACTTTTCCCTCGCTGAGGTGAAAGGTAAGAATGTTTATTTAACGTGCAACTTGCCCAGGAAGTCTCTCTCCACGTCGGTGAACGCGATTGATAACGTGAGCTCCGCTGCCAAAGGATTAGACAGAGCCACGATTTTAAAGCGACCAAAACTAGGTTTTTCTCGTGAGAAAATTGATAAGCCCGCCATACAAACAAGACTTGAGAGCACTTCTTGTTAAACTGTTTACTTTTGTGAGGAAGAAGATACTTCAAGCAGGCTGCAGTATGTCTACCAGTGGTGTGACAGTTTTAGAATTGTAATGTGCACTACCAAGAGTCTAGGCGATGTAAATTAGGCTAATATATTTATTATTATTATTATCTATTTTTGGTAGACTTTTCTTACGGAGCATCATTTATTTTTAGATTATTTGATGGCCAGTTGGGGTCTGTGCAATAAATATTACAGTTCTAAACAATCTATTTAGTTTTATTGTTCCACTATATTACTGATATTTACAATAATGTGTTGAATTTGATAGACGTGTCGCCACATTGTCCCACAGCAACATTAAAATAGTGTAGATTAGTGTACAATATTGTATAATAATAATTTATTCTATTTAGTGTCCATTTCATTCAATTAACATTTAATATTGGGGACATCCAAGTTATTTTACATATTTGAACCTTTAAAAAAAGTTATTTCAACTGACTTGTGAAAATCAAAATTATATGACTTATAGCTACTTTTTTTTTCTTTTTTTTACAGTAACGCAAATAGTTACTTTCCCTGGTAACGAGTTACTTTTATTATAGAGTAATTCAGTTAACTAACTTTTTGGAATAAGTAGTGCGTAACTATAACTAATTACTTTTTAAAGTAACGTTCCCAACACTGGTCTTGAGAGAGGAAATTGTAACAGTTTTCCTGTTACTAATATCTTCTCAGTAAAGCAATGCTATTATTCACCTGAGCTATCCCCGACTAACATCTCGATTGACTAGGTGGTCTCTGAGGTTACAAAGCTTGGACTTCACAGTCAAATATCGAAAGGGGCAATGGGGAACCAGACACACTTTCTCTGAGTATACCTTTCCCGGAAGTCAAAGGTTAGATAGCTATGGGTCAGGCAACTAACACCGGATTTACGGGTCAGCTGGGATGACATTGGAATTGCTCAGAAACAAGATCCCTTACTTCAGCCTTTGTGGGAAACCGCAAAGTTACCTGTAACAGACCCAACACGTATTCATTATGTCATTCAAAATGACTATTTATTTAGTTGTGTGCCCAATCAACATCAAGGGGAAACTGTGCAGGTAATCATACCATTGGTATTAAGAGAGAAGTTCTTGCAGTTGCTCATTCCAATCCCTTGAGTGGACATCTGGGCCGGATGAAGACATTGAGGCGCTTACTCAATGTTGTTTACTGGCCAGAGATACGCAGGGATGTTTGCACAGCGTGTCAGACGTGCCAGATTTATAAACCGAGAATATCCAAGCTGTCCGGTCACCTGCAGTCAACACCCGTAGTGGAGCCAGGCCACATGTTAGGGGTTGATCTTATGGGTCCCTTCCCAAAGAGTTCACAGTCTAATGAATACTGGATGGTGGTGGTGGACTACTGCAGTAAATGGGTAGAATTATTTCCACTGAGATCGGCCAAGACTCACCTCATTGTTAATGTCTTGATAAAGGAGATCTTCACCCGATGGGGAACACCCACATACCTAGTCTCAGACCGTGGGCCACAGTTTACAGCATAACTTCTGAATGATGCATGCAAGCGCTGGGGGATTATTCAGAAGATAACGACAGCTTACCATCCACAAACTAATATTACTGAAAGAACCAATCGAACTCTCAAGGCTATGATATCTTCCTTTGTGAAGGACAATCACAGGCAATGGGATAGATGGATATCCGAGTTCTGGTATGCCATAAATACGGTGTGGCAGGAAAGTACAGGTCTGACCCCAGCTGAGATTGCTTTGGGCTGAAAATAAAAAGGCCCCCTGGAACGACTCCTACGAAACCCGCCTAATCCTGATCATATGGCCTATGGTAATGTTGAGAGGCAGAAAGAACTCTTTGAACGAGTAAAAGAGAAGACTAGTCAAGCTCAAGGACGACAAGCAAGGTGCTATAACCGAAGAAGGAAACGTCATTCGAAGAAGGAGACTTGGTCTGGATACTCACCCTCTGTCCGATATGGCAAAACGGGTGCCGAAATGGCAAGGGCCAGCTAAAGCTCTGACAAAGCTGAACAATGTTAACTACCAAGCAGTAATGTTGGAGGATTCAAAAGGAATTGAAACTTTTCATGTGGAGAAAATTAAAAAGTTTTATGGAGCTGCTTAAAATATTCTTTAAGGGGAGGGGTATGTGACAGCTTTCCTCTTACTAACAGCATCTCAGAAAAACTCAAACAAATAATCACTTACAGGTGAGCCTAGAACTATAACGTTCCTCAACCAGGGCAACAGCCATGAGGTAAGCATCTGAAGGTTAGGGTTAGGGTCAACTTCCTACTGATTCTCCTTCTCTGATCCCTTAAATAGGTACGCCCTAGCAGTTTCCAACCAGAGCGCCCCCTAATGCTCAGGTGAATAACAGCACTGCTTTGCTATATCGTTATGGGCCGCTGGTTTGTTTGAATGTTTCTAGGGTTTGTGTTCTGGGCAGTTCTGGAGTACTGCGGGGATTATACATCTGAGAAGATGGAATGGAGAGAGTTGATCTCAACTACTGTTTGACCTGGCGCTAAACCAAAGCTATGTTTCAGACACTGAGGCCTTCTCTTCCAGATGAACTTGGTGGTGGAATCATCCTGACCTTTGGAGTAATATCTTCTCGAATTATAAATTGAACACAGACTGAGTAAAGCGTATGGCCCTAACTGGTCCTAAGGGAAGACTGTGGTTTGGGGTGCTGGACTGTTTGATGTTCTCCATCTATCAATCGCGATGTGTATCATCTTAAATCTGTGTGTTTTATGTCATTATACCTAATTCATCTGACTCATGAGCAAAATTGGTCTGTGTGGTCCCTCAGTACATGTAATACTAAAACTAAAATAAATAATACTTCAACTAAAATCAAAGGGATTGGTGTCAATGAAGGCCTTTCTGAGCCATGGGATGTCAACACTAATCTCTTCATCTGTGTGTGAAGATGAGCGGAGGTCTGACGGCTGGCCAACCACAGGAGGAATTAATCACACTATTCACACTACTGGCTGAACTAACGCTTTCAGATCAGACATCAGGGGACTTACCTGTGTGTGAAGATGAGCGGAGGTCTGACGGCTGGACTTACACATATTCAACATATATAGTATTTATATAATACACCTTTATTAATTATAGTCACAATATTATCTTAATTTATTATCGGTCATCAACATTATTTAATTCGGATTGATTTATTTAGCTGTCTAGTTCAGCCTGTTTAAACATGTATTTGTTGTATTTGTTTTATTATTAGCTTATTTATTTTAGCTTATTATAAGCTAATTTTAATACTATTTTTTTAAATGTTATTTCCTTTAATACTTGTTTTTTATTTAGGTACATTTTATTTATATAGCACATTTAAACACAGCAAAGCTATCCAGAGTGCTGCAGAGTAAAGAAAATATACAGATTAAAATGATAAAGATAGAATAAAAAAACACATGAAAAATAAATAAATAAACCAAACAAACAGTCAGACAGAAATATAATGCTATTAAAATGCCGGGGGGAAAGGATAGGTTTTCAATTGAGCTTTAATTTGTTGCTTTTTTGTTTTAATTTAATATAACTGTATACACTATTAAGCTTATTTTATTTTAAGCTCATACATTTTATTAGTTTTATTTTTATTTTATTTTAAAATAATTTTCAGCTCGTTATATTTTTTTAAGCTTTATTTAATTGGTTTATTTCCGATTGGGATGACAGCCCGTGAGCAGACACTGCCCTCTGCTGGACCGCAGGTGATAGCACAGGCGAGACTGATAACAGGCGATGGTAATTATTTTATATTATGATTCTTTAGTGGTTAGATTTTTTCTCTGTCACACACACACACACACACACACACACACACACACACACACACACACACACACACACACACACACACACACACACACACGAGGTCGTTACAGACATACAGAAACAGCAAGGAAAGAAAAACGCCCCGGATGAGTCATCTGAGCCAGTGTGTGCATTATCTATCAAATATCAACAAAGCTTTATAATATTTAAATATAATATCTGGACTCGTTTGGCTGCATTATAATATTATCATTATTTTATAATTAAAAAGTGCGACTCCGGTGGGACTCGAACCCACAACCTTTGAATCACATCGCTAGATATGCCTAGAAGTCCAATGCGCTATCCATTGCGCCACGGAGCCACCTGTTGATCGGCGTGAATATTACACCCTTTATTCCCTTCAGCGACACGGTAACCAGCTTCAGTGCGGTTTTTCAATATCTGTCTTTAATGCTTATTAATCTGTAACATTAGGAATATTAATCTCTGACATGTTAATTTCGATCCGTGTTGTTTGCGTTTAGTCTCGTGTCCGTGCTGTGATTGGCTGAGACGCTGGGACACGTCACACGGAAGCGAAAGGAACACGGAACGGGTCCGAAATTGTTTACACGGTTAACTTTCTTAACATAAACAAACAAACGAGGTTTATGAATAGCGTGTATTGTATGCTAATGAACCTGTAGCGACGATAACTCATGGATGAGAGCGGGTTAATGGACGTTCCTGTTGTGTTGTGCGTTTTACTCTGATAACCTACCGGTGGACTTGTTTGAGGTAAAAACACGGTATTATGTGTTGTTTTAACCCGTTCTTTACTGTTGTTATGTGTAATGTTATGTCGTGGAACGGGCTTGGAAGTTTAAACGTGTCTGAAACATTAAATGCACAATATGTGATTTTCCGCCGCTAGCGGTCGCTTATTCAACACAAATGCGTCTCGACTCCTCCTTTTGAGTTTTATCATCACACACACACACACGAGTGTGTTAGAGAAATGTTATAATAATATGAGACACTTTTTCACACTGCAGTGAGCGAGATCATATTAGGCGGCACTCTGAGCGGTAAATCAACAACAGCAGATTTAAACAATAAGACTAACTGTGCTGAGCTGGAGAACAATCATCAGTTTCTGTCCATCAATGATCCAAACAGAGTCTAATAAACACATCAGATATTAATAGGGCTGGGAATCGATTCCAAAAAGAATCGATTCCTCGATTCCAAGGCGTTGGGAATCGAGAGTCGATTCCAACGTTTGGAATCGATTCCATCTCGGGGAATCGACTCCTCTTTATTCACTTGTCTCTCGCTTACTAATAATGATTGGAAGTCTATTTATTTTTTGCAAAAGGTTCTTTTGAACACTTAGTTTCAAATTACGAGTTAAAAATAAAGCAATTCAGCGTTTTTTTGCGTCATTGTGTGATGACGTCACTAGAACGTAATTCAAACTACTTATTTTTATGGTATGAAACGTTCAAATCGAGCCATATGAGAACGCATATCGCTGATTATTACTATACCTTTCCTTCACTTAGTTTAATAGTGTTTATTGTCATTGTTTCCTTCTGTGATGCTGCATCCTGGACAAGTTTGCTACATTTTGCACACAAAAACTCCATAATTTTAAATTGTGAAATGGTTCTGTATTCCACAACGGTAGGTTTTGAGCGCTGCTTACAGATGCAGATGTGAGGGTCTTATTTTAATTTTCTATTTTCTTTTATTTTCATTAATCCATTGATAACTGAAAGAAAATGCACCTAGTACAGCTTAATGACCGAGTCTATGTTGCTATAGTAATGAACGCAACTTGCTCGCGCATCTGATTGACAAATAAACTGCGCACTCTTATATAATTTTTTTTCTTTAATATTGTGGTTATATTGCCTCGTACATTCTGTGCAAGCACTTATTTGAATGTAGTCATTTAACTTAACTGTGCACATGCATTTTAGACATGTCATGTAGTTTTAAACATGCAATAAATGCACATCCATGAATAATGTGCTATCCTTTTGATTTATTAGGCTAAATCGCATTTACTTCTGGGCTATATGGGCCATTTCAGGAGAATCCATCATTTAAAATTCATCAGAGTTATGGAAACGTATCATCATTTTACAAATAAAATTTCAGAGAAGGATACTTTCTCCATCCTTGTATCCTGCGGTCACTCCGGAACTAGGTTCACCATCGATTTTGTTAAAAAAAGAAGAATCGAAAAGGAATCGAAAACAACAGTGGGGAATCGATTCTTGGAATCGACTCCGTCGATTCCGGAAACAGGAATTGGAATCGGAATCGATTCCAAAAATTTCGGAATCGACCAGCCCTAGATATTAAAGCGGCGATAGTGTTGCCATGGTTACTGCACAATAACACCGGAGTGATGATGATGTCACTGATGGGCGACACATTTCACATTCCTCGGGATTTACACTCTCTTAGAAACATTTAGGATAATGTATGTACACGTCAACAAAATATATAACACTTCTCCAGTGGGTTTTGGACATTTTCATTTTAAAAAGTCATGTTGTGCCTTTAAACAATGATTCGACTCGATTGGAAACTTACATTTGAGTTCCACCACTTAAGGAACAAATCATGCTTTTGTTCAACATAATTAGGACAGCAGTTTAAATTCTAAAATGTATTAAAAAAAATGTGGAAATTTTGATTCACATAGAAAGTCAAAATGATGACAAATTACTTAACTTTTATGAAAAGTCATAATTTTTGACTGACTTTTTAAACATAGTTATGGCATAGGATGTTATAATTTCGATGTTTTATGTCATAACTAGCCTATGACTCAAAAGTTATTGTAATATACCAAAGACTTTATATCTCGGAAATTGCAAGAAAAAAAGTCAGAATTCTGAGAGAAAAAGTCGCACTTACTCTTTTTATTATGTAGTGGTGGAACCGGGCTTCCATACTGGTGAGATCCTGGCGCTGTACAGCTGCGGGTCATATAATTAGAAGATCATCAAAAAGTTGATTTATTTCACTAATTCCATTCAAAAAGTGAAACTTGTATATTATATTCATTCATTAAACACAGACTGATATATTTCAAATGTTTATTTATTTTAATTTTAATGATTATAATTGACAACTAAGGAAAATCCCAAATTCAGTATCTCAGAAAACTTGAATATTACTCAAGACGAAAACAAAGAAAGGGTTTTTAGAAATCTTGGCCAGCTGAAAGTATGAATATAAAAAGTATGAGCATGTTTAGCACTCAATACTGATTACGCAAAACTTACTTTCGTCAGAGAGCATAACTTTGGCCCTGTCAGCTAGGCCTGGGGCGGTTACCGTTTTACCGCAATACCGCGGTCACGTGATGCCTACCGCGGGTCTGAGATCGCCACCGCCATCACCGCAAATAAAAACAAAAAAAGGTTTACATGTTCACTTTATTGTGATTTTTTTTATTTGTATAAAAAGATATAAGTTACTATAGGCTGTATTTTATCTCTTTACATAAATATATTTTCTACTTAAAAACTACATTTTGTTATTTTACTAACCCGAATAAGAGCTCATCCGCGCTAGTTCGCACCTGAGGGGAAAATGTGCCCGCTTTCATTTAGGAGGAGGTGTGCACTTTTCATTTTAATATCTCCTTTCATACTATTTTCTGCTTAACTATAATATTGACCCAGTGTTTTTTATGCAAACGCGGTTTTACGTGATTTTTACCACAGAGGTGAAGCACAGAGCGTTTAAGGGAAACAGATTTGCAGATGTTGCATCGCAGCCCTGGACTCATGCCGAATGAGAGAGGGAGGCTGAGCCCAATCTAAGATTTGGCAGTTTTTAAATTCTGTTTTGCAATCTGCTCATCCGATATTTAGATTTCCGTGAATTTTAACAATAGGCCTAACGTTACCCCACGGGACCTCTCGTTTCTTTTCCTAAACCTTCACTCGCGGCGCACTCATTTTTGCAGGGAATTATAAACGTTTCTTCCTTTCGTTTGCTTTCGTTTTTGTCTATTGCACCCGTTCACATCTTTTAATGTGGTAAAGTAGAAAATACGGTAGGACGAAATATTATTTAACACAGTTAGTGCTTATTAGACTTGAGACGCGTCAAGTTTATTTGAGTAGCGCAGTTCACGTGCACCCAGCGGTTGGACTTTCGTTTTCTCTAGCAGTGATAATCAAACACAGCCTAAATGTCTTGACCCTGTGGAAGATAAAATTCTCTCTTCAGACGTTTTACAACAAGTGTTGCTTTGCAGCATCAGGAGAAAACATGAAGACGAAGATATTCGCGACGGTGTATCCAGCTCGTGTCCCACATTCAGACACATTCATGCAGACCGGCATGACGCATCTTTGCGGGGCAATGGGCTATAAAACAAATATGTAATTTTCTTATATTCTTAAGATTACCATTATTTACGTATAATAATTTAAATGTTTTACAGGCTGTAGCCTATGTGTTGTTTTACTGACCGAGTCACGGATTTCACATGCTTATGAAATGGATGTTTGCGCTATTATCGTAAAATGTAGGCTATATATATCTGGAATACAGCACAGTATTTAAAATAGCATACATGCATTAGTTATACTCTCAATTTAATTTACAGAGCAAACTATACAAAAAGATTAATGTGTGTGTGGCATTCACAACAAAACACGCAAGAGGGGCGCAGCGCCACGCCTGTTGCACGTCTTTTTCCCCCCTTTTTTTGTATATCATGGGTTTAAAAGCGGTTTACCGCTGAACCGCGGGAATTTCTTGCTTTTCAACCGCGGTTAAAAAAAATCCATACCGTCCCAGCCCTACTCTCAGCAGTCCTTTTTGTCTTTAGCCCAGGCAAGACGCTTCTGACACTTCTGTTGTTTAAGAGTGGCTTGACAGAAGGAATGCGAAGCCCAAACCCGTGTCCTGCAGACGTCTGTGCGCAGCGGTTCTTAAAGCACTGACTCCAGCTGCAGTCCACTCTTTGTGAATCTCCCCCACATTTTTGAATGGGTTTTGTTTCACAATCCTCTCCAAGGCGCGGTTATCCCTATTGCTCGTACACTTTTTTCTACCACATCTTTTCCTTCCCTTCGCCTCTCTATTAATTTACTTGGACACAGAGCTCTGAGAACAGCCAGCCTCTTTTGCAGTGACCTTTTGTGTCTCGCCCTCTGTGCGCAAGGTGTCAATGGTCGTCATGATAGTGTCGCCGACAGAACTAGACTGAGAGACCATTTGAGGGCCTTCCCAGGTGTTTTGAGTTCATTAGCTGATTAGAGTGTGACACCAGGTGTCAATCAATCAATCAGCTTTATTGATATCGCTCTTCTCCAGCGCCGATTGTGTCAGAGCAGCTTCAGTGTTAAACAGGACAATACTGCAGCAGAATTAGATTTGGCTGTACAGTCGTTCTGGAGTAAACAGTGATGTTATCAGCTTATTTTAATTTATCATAGAGAGACAATGTTGGCAGATCAGTAATAGAGTTTATAGAATTAAATAAGACCTCATTCATTAATGTTATTTGTATATTTAGTTGAATCATTTGGATCATAATTCTAGTGTCCCCAATTGAGCAAGCCAAGCCAAAGGCGACCAAAGGAACCGAAACTCTTTATATTGTGTGTCTTCAATATTGAACCTTTTCACCATATTCTAATTTTCTAAGATACTGAATTTAGAATTGTCCTTAGTTGTCAGTTATAATCATCAAAATTAAAAGAAATTAAACATTTGAAATATATCAGTATGTGTGCAAAGAATGAATATACAAGTTTTGTTTTTTTGGAATGGAATTGGTGAAAAAAGGAACTTTTTGATGATATTGTAATTATATGACCAGCACCTGTATGAACACTGGTGTGTGTGTGATTCTGTGTGTGTCAGCATGAGTGGCCAGGAGGTGGCGCTGCTGCTGCAGGAGTGCCTGAGGTATGCAGTCGCCGGACCAGAGAAAGACACCGCCACGCCCCCGCTCCGCCAAGGTAATCACACACCACAGCTGCCCTCAGGTTTACAATGCAGACATGGGTACACAATCTGCTTTTTGTTTGTTATTTGCTTAGGGTCGCTTCCGGACGAACTCAGCGCGCTCCTAGAGGAGGCGGCAGACCAAAAGTGGCCGTTTGTGGAGGAGAAGTGGCAGTACAAGCAGTCTGTGACGTCTGAGGACAAGATTAACTCGTCGGACCTCGTCAGGAAGCATCTGCCGCAGTTACTGGTAACAATCGCACCGCCGCTCATGGTGGATAACTGCTCCAGTCTCTGATTCCAGTCCCTAATCCCAGTCTCTGATTCCAGTCCCTAATCCCAGTCTCTGATTCCAGTCCCTAATCCCAGTCTCTGATTCCAGTCCCTAATCCCAGTCTCTGATTCCAGTCCCTAACCCCAGTCTCTGATTCCAGTCCCTAATCCCAGTCTCTGATTCCAGTCCCTAACCCCAGTCTCTGATTCCAGTCCCTAATCCCAGTCTCTGATTCCAGTCCCTAACCCCAGTCTCTGATTCCAGTCCCTAACCCCAGTCTCTGATTCCAGTCCCTAATCCCAGTCTCTGATTCCAGTCCCTAATCCCAGTCTCTGATTCCAGTCCCTAATCCCAGTCTCTGATTCCAGTCCCTAACCCCAGTCTCTGATTCCAGTCCCTAATCCCAGTCTCTGATTCCAGTCCCTAACCCCAGTCTCTGATTCCAGTCCCTAATCCCAGTCTCTGATTCCAGTCCCTAACCCCAGTCTCTGATTCCAGTCCCTAATCCCAGTCTCTGATTCCAGTCCCTAACCCCAGTCTCTGATTCCAGTCCCTAATCCCAGTCTCTGATTCCAGTCCCTAATCCCAGTCTCTGATTCCAGTCCCTAACTCTAGTCTCTGATTCCAGTCCCTAACTCTAGTCTCTGATTCCAGTCCCTAATCCCAGTCTCTGATTCCAGTCCCTAATCCCAGTCTCTGATTCCAGTCCCTAACTCTAGTCTCTGATTCCAGTCCCTAACTCTAGTCTCTGATTCCAGTCTCTAACTCTAGTCTCTGATCCCAGTCCCTAATCCCAGTCCCTAACCCCAGTCTCTGATTCCAGTCCCTAACCCCAGTCTCTGATTCCAGTCTCTAATCCCAGACTCTAATTCCAGTCCCTAATCCAAGACTCTGATTCCAGTCCCTAACCCCAGTCTCTGATTCCAGTCTCTAATCCCAGTCTCTGATTCCAGTCCCTAATCCCAGTCCCTAATCCCAGTCCCTAACCCCAGTCTCTGATTCCAGTCCCTAACCCCAGTCTCTGATTCCAGTCTCTAATCCCAGACTCTGATTCCAGTCCCTAACCCCAGTCTCTGATTCCAGTCTCTAATCCCAGACTCTGATTCCAGTCCCTAATCCCAGTCCCTAATCCCAGTCCCTAACCCCAGTCTCTGATTCCAGTCCCTAACCCCAGTCTCTGATTCCAGTCTCTAATCCCAGACTCTGATTCCAGTCCCTAATCCCAGTTTCTGATCCCAGTCCCTAACCCCAGTCTCTGATTCCAGTCCCTAACCCCAGTCTCTGATTCCAGTCCCTAACCCCAGTCTCTGATTCCAGTCCCTAACCCCAGTCCCTGATCCCAGTCTCTGATACCAGTCCCTGATCCCAGTCTCTGATTCCAGTCCCTAACCCCAGTCTCTGATTCCAGTCCCTAACCCCAGTCTCTGATTCCAGTCCCTAACCCCAGTCTCTGATTCCAGTCCCGAACCCCAGTCTCTGATTCCAGTCTCTAATCCCAGTCTCTGATACCAGTCTCTGATTCCAGTCCCTAATCCCAGTCCCTAACCCCAGTCTCTGATTCCAGTCCCTAACCCCAGTCTCTGATTCCAGTCTCTAACCCCAGTCTCTGATTCCAGTCTCTAATCCCAGTCTCTGATACCAGTCTTTGATTCCAGTCCCTAACCCCAGTCTCTGATTCCAGTCCCTAACCCCAGTCTCTGATTCCAGTCTCTAATCCCAGTCTCTGATACCAGTCTCTGATTCCAGTCCCTAATCCCAGTCTCTAACCCCAGTCTCTGATTCCAGTCCCTAACCCCAGTCTCTGATTCCAGTCCCTAACCCCAGTCTCTGATTCCAGTCTCTAATCCCAGTCTCTGATTCCAGTCCCTAATCCCAGTCCCTAACCCCAGTCTCTGATTCCAGTCCCTAACCCCAGTCTCTGATTCCAGTCTCTAATCCCAGACTCTGATCCCAGTCCCTAACCCCAGTCTCTGATTCCAGTCCCTAACCCCAGTCTCTGATTCCAGTCTCTAATCCCAGACTCTGATTCCAGTCCCTAATCCCAGTTTCTGATCCCAGTCCCTAATCCCAGTCTCTGATTCCAGGTGTTCCTCAGGGACAGCATTGCAGCCGATGAGCCGCGCTGGGCCTTCGCTGCCGTCTTCCTGCTCGACCGGCTTCTGTACTGGATGGACGGCTCGCTTGTCCTGCTGAAGATTGCTAAAGCGTTGCACAGACGTTACCCGGACGTTCCCATCGCCCCTCAGGTCATCATCCGACAGGCTCGGGTCTATCTGAACACCGGTGAGCTCACTCGCCTCTACAGGACGCTCCCTGTCAGTGTTCTCTGAGCATCCATAGCCTTTATACCCTTTACTAGCATGTGTCCAGAGCGCTCCCTGTCGGGTGGGTCAGTGTTTAGCTGATTGTCTGTTGTGTTGTGCTGCAGGTAAACTGCAGAAGGCTGAGTTTATTCTCAGCAGTCTGATCAATAACAACGGTTCAACAGGTGCGTCTGCTTCCATTCCCCATCCTCTCCTCTGTCGTGTGTTGTTTCTGACTCTGGCTGAACTGTGATTCAGGCTCTTGGACGTATGGGAAGGCCAGTGACCAGACGCTGGTGCAAGCGGTCAGTCTTCAGGTGCGCGGTCAGGTGCTGCAAACGCTCGGTGAGGAACTAACCCAATAAAGGGTTAAAATGAGAGAAATCACTGCTTAATCTGAATTTTTTAAGATTATGCGTAAGAGACATGAACAAGTTTTTTGAAAAACATCTATGACCTTTGATACATGTCTAGTCTTCATGCTCTTTGTGTGTGTGTTTGTGTGTGTGTGTTGTAGGTCTGTGGTCTGAGGCTGCTGAACTCATGTGGGCGTCTCTGATTGGCTTTTATGCTCTTCCACAGCCAGATAAGAAGGTTTGGACACACTTCACACTCTTAGACACCGTTGACCTCTATCACGGCAGGGTCAGTGTGTGTGTGTGTGTGTGTGTGTGTGTGTGTGTGTGTGTGTGAACATCAGTCATGGTCTTGAGTCTGTTCTCAGGGTCAGGGTTAGGGTCAAGGTTTAGGGTCAAAGTCAAGGTTAGCCTCAGGTTTAGTGTCAGGTTCAAGCTTTAGAGTCAGGGTCAATGTTTAGGGTCAGGGTTGGGGTCAAGGTTTAGGGTCAAGGTTGACCATCAGGCTTAGGGTCAGTGTCAATGTCAATGTTTAGGGTCAGGGTTAGGGTCAAGGTTTAATATCAGGGTTAGGGTCAGTGTCAATGTTTAGGGTCAGGGTTGGGGTCAAGGGTTAGGGTCAAGGTTTAGCATCAGGGTTAGGGTCAGTGTCAATGTTTAGGGTCAGGGTTAGGGTCAAGGTTTAGCATCAGGGTTAGGGTTAGGGTCAGTGTCAATGTTTAGGGTTAGGGTCAAGGTTTAGCATCAGGGTTAGGGTCAGTGTCAATGTTTAGGGTCAGGGTTAGGGTCAAGGTTTAGCATCAGGGTTAGGGTCAGTGTCAATGGTTAGGGTCAGGGTTAGGGTCAAGGTTTAGCATCAGGGTTAAGGTCAGTGTCAATGTTTAGGGTCAGGGTTAGGGTCAAGGTTTAGCATCAGGGTTAGGGTCAGTGTCTATGGTTAGGGTCAGGGATTAGGGTCAAGGTTTAGCATCAGGGTTAGGGTCAGTGTCAATGTTTAGGGTCAGGGTTAGGGTCAAGGTTTAGCATCAGGGTTAGGGTCAGTGTCAATGTTTAGGGTCAGGGTTAGGGTCAAGATTTAGCATCAGGGTTAGGGTCAGTGTCAATGGTTAGGGTCAGGTTTAGGGTCAAGGTTTAGCATCAGGTTTAGGGTCAGTGTCAATGTTTAGGGTCAAGGTTTAGCATCAGGGTTAGGGTCAGTGTCAATGTTTAGGGTCAGGGTTAGGGTCAAGGTTTAGCATCAGGGTTAGGGTCAGTGTCAATGTTTAGGGTCAGGGTTAGGGTCAAGGTTTAGCATCAGGGTTAGGGTCAGTGTCAATGTTTAGGGTCAGGGTTAGGGTCAAGGTTTAGCATCAGGGTTAGGGTCAGTGTCAATGGTTAGGGTCAGGTTTAGGGTCAAGGTTTAGCATCAGGGTTAGGGTCAGTGTCAATGTTTAGGGTCAAGGTTTAGCATCAGGGTTAGGGTCAGTGTCAATGTTTAGGGTCAGGGTTAGGGTCAAGGTTTAGCATCAGGGTTAGGGTCAGTGTCAATGTTTAGGGTCAGGGTTAGGGTCAAGGTTTAGCATCAGGGTTAGGGTCAGTGTCAATGGTTAGGGTCAGGTTTAGGGTCAAGGTTTAGCATCAGGGTTAGGGTCAGTGTCAATGTTTAGGGTCAGGGTTAAGGTCAAGGTTTAGCATCAGGGTTAGGGTCAGTGTCAATGTTTAGGGTCAGGGTTAGGGTCAAGGTTAGGGTCAGTCAATCAACTTCAATCAGCTTTAGTTATATCGCTCTTCTCCAACGCCGATTGTGTCAGAGCAGCTTCAGTGTTAAACAGGACAATACTGCAGCAGAATTAGATTTGGCTGTACAGTCGTTCTGGAGTAAACAGTGATGTTATCAGCTTATTTTAATTTATCATAGAGAGACAATGCTGGCAGATCAGTATTATAGTTTATAGAATTAAATAAGACCTAATTCATTAATGTTATTTGTATATTTAGTTGAATAACTTTGATCATAATGTTAGTGTCCCCAACTGAGCAAGCCAAGCCAAAGGCGACCAGAGGAACCGAAACTCCATCAGGGCATGATGGAGAAAAATAAACCTTAGAGAAACCAGACTCAGTTCTCCTCTGGCCTATTAACACACAGCGGAGGATTATTATTCTGGACACCGCACAGCTCAGAAATCATATTAGAGCCGAATATTCAAAATGTCAGGGTCAGTGTCAATGTTTAGGGTTAGGGTCAAGGTTTAGCATCAGGGTTAGGGTCAGTGTCAATGTTTAGGGTCAGGGTTAGGGTCAAGGTTTAGCATCAGGGTTAGAGTCAGTGTCAATGTTTAGGGTCAGGGTTAGGGTCAAGGTTTAGGGTCAGGGTTAGGGTCAAGGTTTAGCATCAGGGTTAGGGTCAGTGTCAATGTTTAGGGTCAGGGTTAGGGTCAAGGTTTAGCATCAGGGTTAGGGTCAAGGTTTAGGGTCAGTGTCAATGTTTAGGGTCAGGGTTAGGGTCAAGGTTTAGCATCAGGGTTAGGGTCAAGGTTTAGGGTCAGGATTTAGGGTTAGGGTCAAGGTTTAGGGTCAAGGTTTAACATTATCAGGGTTAGGGTCAGTGTCACTCTTTAGGGTCAGGATAAGGGTCAGGGTTAGGGTCAGGATTTAGGGTTAGGGTCAAGGTTTAGGGTCAAGGTTTAACATTATCAGGGTTAGGGTCAGTGTCACTCTTTAGGGTCAGGATTAGGGTCAAGGTTTAGGGTCAGGGTTAGGGTCAAGGTTTAGGGTCAGGATTTAGGGTTAGGGTCAAGGTTTAGGGTCAAGGTTTAACATTATCAGGGTTAGGGTCAGTGTCACTCTTTAGGGTCAGGATTAGGGTCAGGGTTAGGGTCAGGATTTAGGGTTAGGGTCAAGGTTTAGGGTCAGGGTCAAGGTCAAGGTTTAGGGTTAGGGTCAAGGTTTAGGGTCAGGGTCAAGGTTTAGGGTTAGGGTCAAGGTTTAGGGTCAGGGTCAAGGTTTAGGATCAGGGTCAAGGTTTAGGCTCAGAGTCAAGGTTTTGGGTCAGGGTCAGGGTCAAGGCTTAGGGTCAAGGTTTAGGGTCAAGGTTTAGGGTTAGGATCAAGGTTTAGGGTCAGGGTGTGTGTGTGTGAACATCAGTCATGCTCTTGAGTGTGTCCAGGGTTAGGGTAAGGGTGTGTGTGTGTGTGTGTGTGTGTGTATGTGTGTGTGAACATCAGTCATGCTCTTGAGTGTGTCCAGGGTTAGGGTCAGGGTGTGTGTGTGTATGTGTGAACATCAGTCATTCTCTTGAGTGTGTCCAGGGTTAGGGTCAGGGTGTGTGTGTGTGTGTGTATGTGTGAACATCAGTCATGCTCTTGAGTGTGTCCAGGGTTAGGGTCAGGGTGTGTGTGTGTATGTGTGAACATCAGTCATTCTCTTGAGTGTGTCCAGGGTTAGGGTCAGGGTTTGTGTGTGTGTGTGTATGTGTGAACATCAGTCATGCTCTTGAGTGTGTCCAGGGTTAGGGTCAGGGTGTGTGTGTGTGTGTGTGTGAACATCAGTCATGCTCTTGAGTGTGTCCAGGGTTAGGGTCAGGGTGTGTGTGTGTATGTGTGAACATCAGTCATGCTCTTGAGTGTGTCCAGGGTTAGGGTCAGGGTGTGTGTGTGTATGTGTGAACATCAGTCATGCTCTTGAGTGTGTCCAGGGTTAGGGTTAGTGTGTGTGTGTGTGTGTGTGTGTGTGTGTGTGTTTACATCAGTCATGCTCTTGGGTGTGTGTCCAGGGCATCGGAACGTCCCTCGGGCTGCTGGCCAACATCCTGACCTCCATGACCGACAGAGACTTCGCTGCGCTTCAGGAGCAGCCGCACATTGACCTGGTAAGCCCGTCTGAAGGACCTGAAGGGGTTAAGCCTGTGGTCAGCCTGTTCACACACACACACACACACACACACACACACACACACACACACACACACACACACACACACACACACACACACACACACACACACACACTGACCCTAACCTGTGATCAGCTGTTCTCCAGCTCTTTCTCTTCTTCCAGAGCTTCCTCGGAGAGACTCGCCATCGCCTGCTGTCTGCGGCGCGGGCCGCCAAGATGGCCGCCGTGTTCAGTCAGTACGGCTCTCTGTACGTCCTGACCAATGTGGTGAGTCCCGCATCAGCACAGCCCTAGCCCTGAGAGTCTGACATGCTACTGTGGTGCCTGAGGTGTAAAGGGCCGTAGAGTTAGGGGGTTATATCCGAAAGAAGATTCAACACGTTCATATTCACTTCCATTTTAATGTTACAGTCGTGATTATGAGATAAAAGTCAACATTTGGAGATGAATCAAATATACTCAGTGAGTCAAATATACAAAAAGTTGAGAATATGGCATACAAAGATTATTACAGTCATAATTATCATAAAAGGTCAAAATTATTAGAAGTCAAAATTGCCAAAAAGTCAAGATTATAAGATAAAAAGTCATAACTATGATACAAATTTATGAGGTCAAAATTGACAAAATGTTCCTAAATCAAAATTGACACACTTAAGGTCTTTGCACACTGAGGCGGATATTTCCGCATGTGTTTTTCATATTCGTGATCCGAAAAATTTGTCACGCACAGAGACCTTGCACACTGAGTCCGATGCGTATTAATGAACGCGTTGTGGGAAAAAACGCAAAACAAGACAAAGTGACGTCTAGTGAGGATGATTTGTTTTTCCTGAGGAGATATTGTTCATCCACTCCTGCGATCGCGTAGAGGAGAGTTTCCCCTTATCCAGCGGGATCCAGACCGACCGATCCAAAGTGTCAGCGGCTCAGTCTGATGCTTTGCTAGCGATACTGGAGACACGTATTAAAAACAAGAACACTAATTTCCGTGAATCAATTGATCCTGAACACCTGGCAGTATGTCTATGGATCCGATCTCACACACACACACACACACACACACACACACACACACACACACACACACACACACACACACAGCTATATAATTATAGCTGATATAATAATATTTGTGGTATTTTTGCTAGAATAATATGTATGGTGGCTCTGAGTTGTCAAAACGTCTGCGAACGATGCGAAAACGCAGAAAATCGAACCTGTTCCAAATTTTATTTTGACGGACGAAAGTTTCGGAGGCAGTGTGCAAGCGTGATTGACATAACGTGAGGTTAAAAGGCAAAATAAATAAAGTCCAAATTTACCAAGGATCAACATTATGAGATAAAAAGTCATAATTATAACCATCGAAATGGCTGTTTGCGTTACATGATAAGGCCGTTCGTTAGAGCATGTGATAGTGCAGAATGGGTCAGTGTAGTGTCCAGACGTTAACTCTAGGTGTGTCCCGTCCTGATGCAGGTGGCCCAGGGCACTTGCTTACTGTCCTACAGCTTCTCAAAGCATTGCCCTGTGGGAGATCAGCAGGTATACATGGCCCTGGCTAAAGAGGCCTTCGAGATCGGCCTGCTGACCAAGACAGCCGGAGACTCCGTGACAAGCAAGCTGGAGCTGCACACCTTCCTCAAGGCCGCATACAGCTTATGCAGAGCTCAGCGGTGGATGAGCGGGGCGTCCGAGGCGGAGAGCAAGGCCTCAGCCGTCTGTCTGGAAGCCCTGGCTCTGTTCCTGGACTTCTGCTCCCGAGAGGACTCCTCCCTGTGTGCCCAGATCATGGCCAGAATCCAGCACATCAAGTCCCTGTTGAACGTGAAGACTTTCCGTAATTCCGACCCGCGCTCCTTTATTCCCGACAGCTACCGCTCGCTGGAGTTCGGCCCTGTTCTGTTCACGCTCCGCGATTTTGCCAAGGCGTTGGATGCTTTTGGGAAGCACCACAAATCGGTTTGCGAGGCGTTCGAGAGCAGCGTTCCAAGCAGATCCTGCTCGACTGCTCAATGCTTAACCGCGTTCCAGACAGACACGGCCGTTCCAGCTACAGCTGATCCTACATCTAGCAGCGGATCTTTGATTATGGGGGAGCAGAGTAGTTTGGGATCTTTTGAGGCTCTTGATGGAAGTCGAGAAGCGAACGTCGTCTCTCCAAGCAATCCCAACACTTTCAGACACAACAAAGGATCCCAAAGTCAATCCCAACGCAAGCCCATCACAAGTGAAGACGCTGAGAACAACGCACCGAGTACATCAGGTTCCCATCGGAGAGACCTCTGGAAGAACAGGACAACTTTGAGTTCCTCATGGGAGCACGTGTCCGGACGGTCTCAGAGCAGCATAGAAACCGCGGAGGACGATCCTAACGGGTCTTATCAGGCTCCTGATGGAATTCGAGAAGCAAATGTGGTCTCTCAGAACAATCGAAGAAGCGTTCCCAACAACTTCAGACACAACAAGGGATCCCAAGCCAAGCCCTTCACAAGTGAAGATGCTGAGGACAACGCACCAAATACATCAGGTTCCCATCGGAGAGACCTTTGGAAGAACAGGACGTCTTTGAGTTCCTCATGGGAGCACGGATCCGGACGGTCTCAGAGCAGCATAGAAACCGCGGAGGACGATCCTAGCGGGTCTTATCAGGCTCTTGATGGAACTCGAGAAGCAAATTTGGTCTCTCCGAGCAATCAAAGCAGCGTTCCCAACAACTTCAGACACAACAAGGGATCCCAAAGTAATTCGCTGCCAATGCAAGAGACCGCCACAACAGAAGACCTTGAAGACCAGTGGAGCGCCGTTCGGAAGACCCCGGAAGTGAGGACGTCTTCCAGCTCCTTCAGCAGCGGCTCCTTGTGGGAGCATGTATCAGGGCCATCCCAGAGCAGTGTGGAAACCGTGGAGGATTTTGAAGATCCTTCCCAGGACAGCAATGGCATCAATAAAGGTGACCAGCCAAAAGGTGGAAGCACTTCCTCATTTTCCCTGTGCGATAGCTTGGGATCGCACTCATCTTGGCAGAAGCTGTCCGTGAGCCCCGTCGCTAATGCAGAACGCCTGGACAAGCTGGATCGGCACACTAAAGCGCCCCCGCCACAGATTGAGGAAAGCCTGGGAAGGACGTCCACCGAGAGCGACCCGTTTGAGGAGCTGGGGTTTGAGCATCTGTCTGACTCCTCCGCCAATCCCTCAGGAGAGTCGGCGTGCAACAGATGCTTCAAGAACTGCATCATGGGAAGTGCAGTCCTGACAGCCGGAGACTCCCGCGCGCTCCTGGCCGGAGTTTGCCACGGATGCCTGATCCGGAGGCTGCCGAACACACCTCTGAAGCCTCTGGATGAGGCACAGCTGGAGACGGCCTACGGTGGGACTCCGCACACTGGGAGGGAAGCAGGGATAGATGGCATGTGGCCTTTGATTGGGCTAACCCAGTCTGTGTTCCTGCAGATGCCATGGTGTTGAAGTTCTCGAAGGCCTCTGGTGTGTGGATGGGCTGGGAAACCAGTGTGTACATCGGGAAAGCCATGGGTGTCCAAGGCAAGCAGAGACGTGCCATAGAGCTCCAGTACCTGCACCAGGAGCAGCTGCTCAGCAGGTCAGACCAGTTATGAATGAGTTATGAATGTGCAGTTATGAATGAGTTATGAATGTGCAGTTATGAATGAGTTATGAATGTGCAGTTATGAATGAGTTATGAATGGTCAGCAGAGACGCGCCATATAGTTCCAGTACCTGCACCAGGAGCAGCTGCTCAGCAGGTCAGACCAGTTATGAAAGAGTTATGACTGTTCAGTTATAAATGTTCAGTTATGGATGATCAGTTATGAATGAGTTATTAATGTTCAGTTATTAATGTTCAGTTATGAATGTTCAGTTATGAATGTGCAGTTATGAATGTTAAGTAATGTTATGAATGTGCAGTTATGAATGTTAAGTTATGAATGAGTTATGAATGTGCAGTTATGAATGTGCAGTTATGAATGAGTTATGAATGTGCAGTTATGAATGTGCAGTTATGAATGAGTTATGAATGTGCAGTTATGAATGTGTTATGAATGTGCAGTTATGAATGAGTTATGAATGTGCAGTTATGAATGAGTTATGAATGTGCAGTTATGAATGAGTTATGAATGGTCAGCAGAGACGCGCCATATAGTTCCAGTACCTGCACCAGGAGCAGCTGCTCAGCAGGTCAGACCAGTTATGAAAGAGTTATGACTGTTCAGTTATAAATGTTCAGTTATGGATGATCAGTTATGAATGAGTTATTAATGTTCAGTTATGAATGTTCAGTTATGAATGAGTTATGAATGGTCAGTTATGAATGTTAAGTAATGTTATGAATGTCCAGTTATGAATGCTCAGATATGAATGAGTTATGAATGTTCAGTTATGAATATTAAGTAATGTTATGAATGTGCAGTTATGTAGGGAAGGAGTACCTGAAGGATAAAGGGCTGCATGCGCACCTCGATGACGTGGAGAGACAGATGACGGCTCAACACTACGTCACAGAGTTTAATAAACGCCTGTATGATAATAATGTCACCACACAGATCTTCTTCATCCCGTCTGAAGTGCTGCTGGTAAGAGCAACACTATTCATATCTCTATATCTCAGAACCCAACATGACGGACATGAGCTCAGAGTGTGTGTGTGTGTGTGTGTGTGTGTGTGTGTGTGTGTGTGTGTGTGTGTGTGTGTGTGTGTGTGTGTGTGTGTGTGTGTGTGTGTGTGTGTGTGTGTGTGTCAGGTCCTCCAAGGCCGCCGGATCCTGACCTGTCTGTCCGCTGAGCCGTTCATGTCTGGGACATTCGTGAAACTCACCAACAACACGAGAGCTAAAGCAGAGAGCGACGCCACCAAGTATGGCCTCGCCTTCGGACACTTCACCTACGAGTTCTCCAGGGGTCAGGAGGTCGTGGTGGACCTGCAAGGTGAGACTCACCTCATTATCATATTATCATTCACACTGAGGGGGCGGGACCTGCTTGAGTTATGGGGAGGGGTGGGGCATTCCAAAGCCAACCAATCAGAGCACAGTGTGCTTTCAGAAAGCGGGGCTTCATAGAGACAGACTGGGAATGGAGAATATGAGGAATAATCAACACTCAAGCTCTAGTAGAGACAGAAATGACTTATTAGGGCTATCTGAGGAGGTTTGACTCGTGTTTTTCTCCTCAGGATGGGTCATTGTGGACTCTGAGGAGGTTTGACTCGTGTTTTTCTCCTCAGGATGGATCATTGTGGACTCTTGAGGAGGTTTGACTCTTGGTTTTCTCCTGAGGATGGGTCATTGTGGGCTCTGAGGAGGTTTGACTCGTGTTTTTCTCCTCAGGATGGGTCACTGTGGGCTCTGAGGAGGTTTGACTCGTGTTTTTCTCCTCAGGATGGGTCATTGTGGACTCTGAGGAGGTTTGACTCGTGTTTTTCTCCTCAGGATGGGTCATTGTGGGCTCTGAGGAGGTTTGACTCGTGTTTTTCTCCTCAGGATGGGTCATTGTGGGCTCTGAGGAGGTTTGACTTGTGTTTTTCTCCTCAGGATGGGTCATTGTGGGCTCTCTGAGGAGGTTTGACTCGTGTTTTTCTCCTCAGGATGGGTCACTGTGGGCTCTGAGGAGGTTTGACTCGTGTTTTTCTCCTCAGGATGGGTCATTGTGGACTCTGAGGAGGTTTGACTCGTGTTTTTCTCCTCAGGATGAGTCACTGTGGGCTCTGAGGAGGTTTGACTCGTGTTTTTCTCCTCAGGAGGGATCATTGTGGGCTCTGAGGAAGATTGACTCGTGTTTTTCTCCTTAGGATGGGTCATTGTGGACTCTTGAGGTGGTTTGACTCGTGGTTTTCTCCTCAGGATGGGTCATTGTGGACTCTGAGGAGGTTTGACTCGTGTTTTTCTCCTCAGGATGGGTCATTGTGGGCTCTGAGGAGGTTTGACTCGTGGTTTTCTCCTCAGGATGGGTCATTGTGGACTCTGAGGAGGTTTGACTCGTGGTTTTCTCCTCAGGATGGGTCATTGTGGGCTCTGAGGAGGTTTGACTCGTGTTTTTCTCCTCAGGATGGATCATTGTGGGCTCTGAGGAGGTTTGACTCGTGTTTTTCTCCTCAGGATGGATCATTGTGGGCTCTCTGAGGAGGTTTGACTCGTGGTTTTCTCCTCAGGATGGGTCATTGTGGACTCTGAGGAGGTTTGACTCGTGTTTTTCTCCTCAGGATGGGTCATTGTGGGCTCTGAGGAGGTTTGACTCGTGTTTTTCTCCTCAGGATGGGTCATTGTGGGCTCTGAGGAGGTTTGACTCGTGTTTTTCTTCTCAGGATGGGTCATTGTGGACTCTTGAGGAGGTTTGACTCGTGTTTTTCTCCTCAGAATGGGTCATTGTGGGCTCTGAGGAGGTTTGACTCGTGTTTTTCTCCTCAGGATGGATCATTGTGGGCTCTGAGGAGGTTTGACTCGTGTTTTTCTCCTCAGGATGGGTCATTGTGGGCTCTGAGGAGGTTTGACTCGTGTTTTTCTTCTCAGGATGGGTCATTGTGGACTCTTGAGGAGGTTTGACTCGTGTTTTTCTCCTCAGGATGGGTCATTGTGGGCTCTGAGGAGGTTTGACTCGTGTTTTTCTCCTCAGGATGGGTCATTGTGGGCTCTGAGGAGGTTTGACTCGTGTTTTTCTCCTCAGGATGGGTCATTGTGGGCTCTGAGGAGGTTTGACTCGTGTTTTTCTCCTCAGGATGGATCATTGTGGACTCTTGAGGAGGTTTGACTCGTGTTTTTCTCCTCAGGATGGATCACTGTGGGCTCTGAGGAGGTTTGACTCGTGTTTTTCTCCTCAGGATGGATCACTGTGGGCTCTGAGGAGGTTTGACTCGTGTTTTTCTCCTCAGGATGGGTCACTGTGGGCTCTTGAGGAGGTTTGACTTGTGTTTTTCTCCTCAGGATGGATCATTGTGGACTCTTGAGGAGGTTTGACTCTTGGTTTTCTCCTGAGGATGGGTCATTGTGGGCTCTGAGGAGGTTTGACTCGTGTTTTTCTCCTCAGGATGGGTCATTGTGGACTCTTGAGGAGGTTTGACTCGTGGTTTTCTCCTCAGGATGGGTCATTGTGGACTCTGAGGAGGTTTGACTCGTGTTTTTCTCCTCAGGATGGGTCATTGTGGGCTCTGAGGAGGTTTGACTCGTGTTTTTCTCCTCAGGATGGGTCATTGTGGGCTCTGAGGAGGTTTGACTCGTGTTTTTCTCCTCAGGATGGGTCATTGTGGACTCTTGAGGAGGTTTGACTCGTGGTTTTCTCCTCAGGATGGGTCACTCTGGGCTCTGAGGAGGTTTGACTCGTGTTTTTCTCCTCAGGATGGATCATTGTGGACTCTGAGGAGGTTTGACTCGTGTTTTTCTCCTCAGGATGGGTCATTGTGGGCTCTGAGGAGGTTTGACTCGTGTTTTTCTCCTCAGGATGGGTCACTCTGGGCTCTGAGGAGGTTTGACTCGTGTTTTTCTCCTCAGGATGGATCATTGTGGGCTCTGAGGAGGTTTGACTCGTGTTTTTCTTCTCAGGATGGGTCACTGTGGGCTCTCTGAGGAGGTTTGACTCGTGTTTTTCTTCTCAGGATGGGTCATTGTGGGCTCTCTGAGGAGGTTTGACTCATGTTTTTCTTCTCAGGATGGATCATTGTGAGCTCTGAGGAGGTTTGACTCGTGTTTTTCTCCTTAGGATGGGTCATTGTGGTCTCTGAGGAGGTTTGACTCGTGTTTTTCTTCTCAGGATGGATCATTGTGGGCTCTGAGGAGGTTTGACTCGTGTTTTTCTCCTCAGGATGGGTCATTGTGGTCTCTCTGAGGAGGTTTGACTCGTGTTTTTCTTCTCAGGATGGATCATTGTGGGCTCTGAGGAGGTTTGACTCGTGTTTTTCTCCTCAGGATGGGTCATTGTGGGCTCTGAGGAGGTTTGACTCGTGTTTTTCTCCTCAGGATGGGTCATTGTGGGCTCTGAGGAGGTTTGACTCGTGTTTTTCTCCTCAGGATGGGTCATTGTGGGCTCTCTGAGGAGGTTTGACTCGTGTTTTTCTTCTCAGGATGGATCATTGTGGGCTCTGAGGAGGTTTGACTCGTGTTTTTCTCCTCAGGATGGGTCATTGTGGTCTCTGAGGAGGTTTGACTCGTGTTTTTCTCCTCAGGATGGGTCACTGTGGGCTCTGAGGAGGTTTGACTCGTGTTTTTCTCCTCAGGATGGGTCATTGTGGACTCTGAGGAGGTTTGACTCGTGTTTTTCTCCTCAGGAGGGATCATTGTGGACTCTGAGGAGGTTTGACTCGTGTTTTTCTCCTCAGGATGGGTCATTGTGGGCTCTGAGGAGGTTTGACTCGTGTTTTTCTCCTCAGGATGGGTCATTGTGGGCTCTGAGGAGGTTTGACTCGTGTTTTTCTCCTCAGGAGGGATCATTGTGGACTCTTGAGGAGGTTTGACTCGTGTTTTTCTCCTCAGGATGGATCATTGTGGACTCTTGAGGAGGTTTGACTCGTGTTTTTCTCCTCAGGATGGGTCATTGTGGGCTCTGAGGAGGTTTGACTCGTGTTTTTCTCCTCAGGAGGGATCATTGTGGACTCTTGAGGAGGTTTGACTCGTGTTTTTCTCCTCAGGATGGGTCATTGTGGACTCTTGAGGAGGTTTGACTTGTGTTTTTCTCCTCAGGAGGGATCATTGTGGACTCTTGAGGAGGTTTGACTTGTGTTTTTCTCCTCAGGAGGGATCATTGTGGACTCTTGAGGAGGTTTGACTCGTGTTTTTCTCCTCAGGATGGGTCATTGTGGACTCTTGAGAAGGTTTGACTTGTGTTTTTCTCCTCAGGAGGGATCATTGTGGACTCTTGAGGAGGTTTGACTCGTGTTTTTCTCCACAGGATGGGTCATCGTGGGCTCTGAGGAGGTTTGACTTGTGTTTTTCTCCTCAGGATGGGTCATTGTGGACTCTTGAGGAGGTTTGACTCGTGTTTTTCTCCTCAGGATGGGTCATTGTGGGCTCTGAGGAGGTTTGACTCGTGTTTTTCTCCTCAGGATGGGTCATTGTGGACTCTTGAGGAGGTTTGACTCGTGTTTTTCTCCTCAGGATGGGTCATTGTGGGCTCTGAGGAGGTTTGACTCGTGTTTTTCTCCTCAGGATGGGTCATTGTGGACTCTTGAGGAGGTTTGACTTGTGTTTTTCTCCTCAGGATGGGTCATTGTGGACTCTTGAGGAGGTTTGACTCGTGTTTTTCTCCTCAGGATGGGTCATTGTGGACTCTTAAGGAGGTTTGACTTGTGTTTTTCTCCTCAGGATGGGTCATTGTGGACTCTTAAGGAGGTTTGACTTGTGTTTTTCTCCTCAGGATGGGTCATTGTGGGCTCTGAGGAGGTTTGACTCGTGTTTTTCTCCTCAGGATGGATCATTGTGGACTCTTAAGGAGGTTTGACTTGTGTTTTTCTCCTCAGGATGGGTCATTGTGGGCTCTCTGAGGAGGTTTGACTCGTGTTTTTCTCCTCAGGATGGGTCATTGTGGGCTCTGAGGAGGTTTGACTCGTGTTTTTCTCCTCAGGAGGGATCATTGTGGACTCTTGAGGAGGTTTGACTTGTGTTTTTCTCCTCAGGATGGATCTCTGCGAGTGGGAAAGGCTTGACATATCTCACCGACCCTCAGATCCACTCGCTCCGCAAACCCAGATCCAGCAACTTCCAGCAATCAGGAATCAACAACTTCCTGAAACATCAACACGGAGACGAGTGTAACGAGATCTGCAGAGCAGCCGGCCTCACGGACATCTCACACACACACACGCCATGAGCAGCTGATGTGACCTGTGTGTGTGTGATTAAACACTATTAATCAAACGCTCATACTGTGTGAGGAATGAGGAACTGGACACAATAAACGTGTGTGTCATATGACAGTGACTTAATTTGTGTGTGTGTGTGTGTGTGTGTGTGTCATGTGACTGAAACCAGAAGAACATCATTCCAGTTACACAACAAACACACCTCAATGCTTCACATTAGTACTCTCTCTATATATATAGAGCAGACTCGTGATCATATAACAACAACTGATTAAAGGTTTAACTTTATTATATTCATGATTTTAGCAGATTTAGCCTTCAATGAGCAGGTGCACTTTTAGTTTATGCACTTTAGTTTAACAATATTAATGTACACACACGCAAACATGTTGTTTCAGTGTTTTCTGAGGACTTTCCATAGGCGTAATGTTTGTTATACTGTATAAACGGTATATTTATGTTTTATCCCACTACACTGCTCCTATCCAACACACACACACACACACACACACACACACACACACACACACACACACACACAGCAGGAGTGTATACAGGACTGAACTTTGCCGTGAGAGTGAATGAGGAAGTGGTGTGTGTGTGCGTACTGTCAGCTCTTAGTCTGAAGGTCATACTAAGGCTCACACACACTCTTACACACACTCTCTCGCTGAACACATCATGAAGTCCGTGCTGGGTCTCGCGCTGTTCCTGCTCCTGACCGGAAGTGCTTCGGCTCAGAAACCGCGCCGCTGCCGTAAGTGTGTCTGGAATAATCATAACAATAATAATAATCATAACAGGTCATTATCATATTAATGCGGTCATATCTACACGGATCACAGCTGAAGATATACCAAAACAGCAACAACTTAGGTTTCATTTCTGCACGTGATTTATTATTATTATAAGCGTTTCCTAACCTCAGTTAATTATTAGATATTCTGAACAGATACTCCTGATTTTACTGTAACAAACGCTTTAATTTACTGGCAAGCCAATTATTGTAAAATGTTGTTAAGATCTATTGGATATCTATTAAGTGTTCGAGTTTTAGCTCTTAAATACACGCAAAATATTGCTTTAGTAACAGCTGAAATACAGTTTAATAATAATATATTATTAATGATAATACATTGTATTGCTGTTAATGTTTTCTGCAGTTTTAATGAATAATCAGTGTTCGGGTGCGCGCGCAGCATGCAGTCAGAAAAACAACGCGAGCTGCTGTTGTCATGGTGACGCGCTAATGTACAGCTAGCCTGCTAAGTCTGTAGCATGCCACAGGTCACAGATATTGCCAGATATCAAACTTCACCTAACTATTAGTTTACAGAAAACATTTATTTACTTACCATGGCTTAACTCTGCTGTTTTCCTCACAATGTTGGCTAACTATAGCAGAGCACTTTACCCTGTTTACCGCGGTTACTTCAATGAGGAAAGTGTTCATAAGGCACATATATAACACACACAATGACCACAAACTACCCATTTATATTCTTTGAGCAAGATTAAATGAATGTAAATGAAGCCCAATAACAATAACAGTGAAATAAAAACAAATGAAGGACTCAATCTTGTCTTTCCAAAGTGTTATTTTCAGCTGTTATTTCTATTTAGATGGTTTATAGCTTAGATGGTTGTTCTGTTTGGAGGACTAAGGACTAATCATTCTCATATGAGGATCTGGTGATCAACACACATTTATGATTATTATCAGGGTCGAAAACATTTGTGTAAGCCTACATATATTTTGGTTTATTTAATGAATATACTGCTCAAAGAAATCTGAAATATAAAGCTTTTTTAACATGATAAAGGTCTGTACTATCACTTGATCAATATTACACCCTTGCTCAATAAATGTATTCATTTCTTTAAGTTCTTTCCAATAAATAAATAAATAAAATACAAATTCTTACCATTTTTCTTACCTTTTACTTTTGAACGGTAGTACAATGCTACAAAAGCTTCTGTTTCAGATAAATACTGTTCGTTTGCATCTAATCTGTTTGAATCTAAATGTACATTTACACATATTCTTTAGACACATAGTAATAGTTACTCAGTGTGTTAATAAATGTTTTATTGCCATGTATTCCTACTGTAATTAATGATTTATTCAGGTACTTATGAAACAGTAGTTGTCAGCGAACTCTTCCTGTGAGCTGATCTAAAGTCAGGATTATGCCTCGTCAGGCTTTTCCAAACGAGACATAAAGGATCAGTTCTCTTAAAAAACAGAAAAGGGAACAAACACAAAACAGAGTTAACAGAACAGAGAACAATGCAAAACAATTAAACTGTACAACTGTACACTTGATATAACATGAACGATTATTCCTGCACACCTCCAGAAAACGTCATGTCAAAAAAAAAAACACAACGTAAAAATCCTCTGCAATCTGATATAAAAATACATTTCTGTAAAGTGTAGACATTGCTGAATAAAACTCTACCTGTGGGTTACAGTGGATTACCACAGGAGTGCCAGAATACAACCACTAACATATTATTATTATTATCATTATTATTATTAGGGGTTCAAGCACGAAGTGCTGAAACACTATTGTAATTGTTAGGGTTTTTATTAGGGGTTCAAGCACGAAGTGCTGAAACCCTATTGTAATTGTACTGATTTTTATTATTATTATTATTATTATTATTATTATTATTATTATTATTATTATTATTCTCCGCTAAAACGCATCGTGCAGACCAAACCGTAAGAGCTGGAAATTTGAAACTTTGTCAGATGGTAGTACTCATGTTGGGGAGACCCTGAGAAGCTATGACCCCAATTGGCCCATAGGTGGCGCTATAGCAATCAATTGCGAGAAAAGGCTCATAACTCCTAAACCGTTTGGTCCACACTCAAGTGTCATATATCATTGGAAAGCTGAGTCCTTGGCGAACAAAATGTATATCTCAGATTTTATTTCCAGTATGCAAATTTTTCCGCCATTTTGAATTTTATTGAAAACCTACTTTTGCAAACTAGTCCCTGGTTTTTTGACCGATCGGAACCAAACCAGTGGCAAAATGTTCTCTGGTCTCTGTTTATCAATAGTTATCAAAAAAAAGTTGAAATTTCGATTCATTTATGCTAATTGGCTTCAAAATGGACGTTCAGGGCGGAGCCTATTTTACTAAAAAGGCTATAACTCAAGAAGGAAATGAGATATCGTCACCAAACTTGGTACACATGTATATCGGCTCAATTTGAGGTCACGATAAAAAAATCGCGATGATTGGCCACTTGGTGGCGCTATAATGCGAAAAAAACATGAAAAGGGCTGTAACCACGCGACCGCTAGTCCGATTGACCTGAAAATTGGTATGCAGTGTCTTGGTCCAAGGCCCCATGTACGTCTATGAGGACATTGGCGTATCTCAAAAAACATGGCCGCCATCGGCCAATGAAATTTGAGCACCTATTAGATGGGGTTAACAGAGGCCGATCGGAACGAAACTTGATGGGCATGTTTGACTCATGGTCCTAGAGGTCTGTAAGAATTTTGAAAGAAATCGGCCACTAGTTGGCGCTAACGAGTTTTATGGCTCTGAAATCACGTGTTTTTTCACGCATCCACAAAATATGCATATCATATGATAGATCTCCTCATGTTGAACAAATTTGCCTCTAAAACCATTGCTGTCAATCAAATCATTAATTAAATATTCACAATTATGTTAAAAACCTACTTTTGCAAACTAGTCCCTGGTTTTTTGACCGATCGGAACCAAACCAGTGTCAAAATGTTCTCTGGTCTCTGTTTATCAATAGTTATCGAAAAAAAGTTGAAATTTCAATTCATTTTTGCTAATTGGCTTCAAAATGGACATTCAGGGTGGAGCCTATTTTACTAAAAAGGCTATAACTCAAGAAGGAAATGAGATACCGTCACCAAACTTGGTACACATGTATATCGGCTCAATTTGAGGTCACGATAAAAATATTGCGACGATTGGCCACTTGGTGGCGCTATAATGTGAAAAAAAACATGAAAAGGGCTATAACCACGCGATCGCTAGTCCAATTAACCTGAAAATTGGTATGCAGACATTGGCGTATCTCAAAAAACATGGCCGCCATCGGCCAATGAAATTTGAGCACCTATTAGACAAGGTTAACAGAGGCCGATCGGAACGAAACTTGGTGGGCATGTTTGACTCATGGTCCTAGAGGTCTGTAAGATTTTTGAAAGAAATCGGCCACTAGTTGGCGCTAACTCAAAAGGGAAGCTCAAAAATTCACGAAAATTGTTGGGTATATGTAGCATGACATGCTGATGAAGCATGAAAAGTTTTAAAGAGATCGGACTATAGGTGGCGCTATAACTGTTAAAAAGCTATAAAAACCATGCATTTTTTATGGTAAATTGCCTATATTGGCTGTAAATGGACTTTTCCATCTATTATTTCAGTGTTTAAAATCTTGCTAAATAAAACTTAATGTCTTTAATGCCTATGTGGTTAAAAGGCCTTAAATGCTTGAACCCCGCTAAATGCTGCTTGCAGCTTTAATTATTATTATTATTCTCCCCTAAAACGCATCGTGCAGACCAAACCGTAAGGGCTAGAGACTTGACACTTTGCCACATGGTAGCCCAAAAATCGAGGAGAGCTTATCAAATTATGACCCCGATTGGCCAATAGGGGGCGCTACAGCAATCAAAAGCGCGAAATGGCTCATAACTCCTAAACGGTTTAGTCCACACTCAAGTGCCTTATATCATTGGAAAGCTGAGACCATGGCGAACAAAACGTATATCTCCGATTTTATTTCCGTCTGGAAAAATTTTCCGCCATTTTGAATTTTGTCGAAAAACTACTTTTGCGAACTAGTCCCTGGTTTTTTGACCAATCGGAACCAAACCAGTGCCAAAATGTTTTCTGTAGTCTGAAAATCAATATTCATTGAAAAAAAGTTGAAATTTCGATTCACGGAAGATAAGGGGATTCAAAATGGACGCTCAGGGCGGAGCCTATTTTACTAAAAAGACTATAACTCAATAATGAAATGAGATATCTTCACCAAACTTGGTACACATGTGTATGGGGTCAATTTGAGGTCACGATAAAAAAATCGCGACGATTGGCCACTTGGTGGCGCAATAATGTGAAAAAAACCTGCAAATAGCTATAACCATGCGACTGCTACTCCGATTTACCTGAAAATTGGTATGCAGTGTCTTGGCCCAAGGTAGCATGTATGTCTCTGAGGATATTGGCGTATCTCAAAAAACATGGCCGCCATCGGCCAATGAAGTTTGAGCACCTATTAGACAAGGTTATCGGAGGCCGATCGGAACAAAACTCGGTGGGCATGTTTGACTCATGGTCCTAGAGGTCTGTAAGAATTTTGAAAGAAATCGGCCACTAGTTGGCGCTAACGAGTTTTATGGCTCTGTAATCACGTGGTGTTGCACACATCGGCAAAATATGCATATCATTTGATAGATCTCCTCATGCTGAACAACTTTGCCTCTAGAACCAGTGCTGTCAATCAAATCGTTAATTAAATATTTGCAATTATGTTAAAAACCTACTTTTGCGAACTAGTCCCTGGTTTTTTGCCCGACCGGAACAAAACCAGTCTAGTACAATTCTATAGACTCTCTAGATAAATATTCATTGAAAAAAAGTTGAACTTTTGCATTTGAAAGGCTATAACAGGGCCAATTAGAAAAGAGGCGTGGCAAAATATACTCAAAAGCCTATAAATCCTAAGGGAATACTCAAAACTTCACGAAAATTGTTGGGTATGTGTGGCATACCATGCTAATGAAGCATGCAACGTTTTACAAAGATCAGAGTATAGGTGGCGCTATAAGTGTTAAAAAGCTTTAAAAACCATGCATTTCCTATGGTAAATTGCCCATATTGGCTGTAAATGGACTTTTCCATCTATTATTTTAGTGTTTAAAAGCTTGCTAAATAAAACTTAGTGTCTTTAATGCCTATGTGCTTAAAAGGCCTTAAAGGCTTGAACCCCGCTAAATGCTGCTTGCAGCTTTAATTATTATTATTATTCTCCCCTAAAACGCATCGTGCAGACCAAACCGTAAGGGCTAGAGACTTGACACTTTGCCACATGGTAGCCCAAAAATCGAGGAGAGCTTATCAAATTATGACCCCGATTGGCCAATAGGGGGCGCTACAGCAATCAAAAGCGCAAAATGACTCATAACTCCTAAACCGTTTAGTCCACACTCAAGTGCCTTATATCATTCGAAAGCTGAGACCATGGCGAACAAAACGTATATCTCCGATTTTATTTCCGTCTGGAAAAATTTTCCGCCATTTTGAATTTTGTCGAAAAACTACTTTTGCAAACTAGTCCCTGGTTTTTTGACCGATTGGAACCAAACCAGTGCCAAAATGTTTTCTGTAGTCTGCATATCAATATTCATTGAAAAAGAGTTGAAATTTCGATTCAGGGAAGATAAGGGGATTCAAAATGGACGCTCAGGGCGGAGCCTATTTTACTAAAAAGACTATAACTCAATAATGAAATGAGATATCTTCACCAAACTTGGTATACATGTGTATGGGCTCAATTTGAGGTCACGATAAAAACATCGCGACGATTGGCCACTTGGTGGCGCTATAATGTGAAAAAAACCTGCAAATAGCTATAACCATGCGACTGCTACTCCGATTTACCTGAAAATTGGTATGCAGTGTCTTGGCCCAAGGTAGCATGTATGTCTATGAGGATATTGGTGTATCTCAAAAAACATGGCCGCCATTGGCCAATGAAGTTTGAGCAACTATTACACAAGGTTATCGGAGGCCGATCGGAACGAAACTCGGTGGGCATGTTTGACTCATGGTCTTAGAGGTCTGTAAGAATTTTGAAAGAAATCGGCCACTAGTTGGCGCTAACGAGTTTTATGGCTCTGTAATCACGTGGTGTTGCACACATCGGCAAAATATGCATATCATTTGATAGATCTCCTCATGCTGAACAACTTTGCCTCTAGAACCATTGCTGTCAATCAAATCGTTAATTAAATATTTGCAATTATGTTAAAAACCTACTTTTGCGAACTAGTCCCTGGTTTTTTGGCCGACCGGAACAAAACCAGTCTAGGACAATTCTATAGACTCTCTAGATAAATATTCATTGAAAAAAAGTTGAACTTTTGCATTTGGATGGCTATAACAGGGCCAATTAGAAAAGAGGCGTGGCAAAATATACTCACAAGCCTATAAATCCTAAGGGAAAACTCAAAACTTCACGAAAATTGTTGGGTATATGTGGCATACCATGTTGATGAAGCATGCAACGTTTTACAAAGATCGGAGTATAGGTGGCGCTATAAGTGTTAAAAAGCTTTAAAAACCATGCATTTCCTATGGTAAATTGCCCATATTGGCTGTAAATGGACTTTTCCATCTATTATTTTAGTGTTAAAAATCTTGTTAAATAAAACTTAATGTCTTTAATGCCTATGTGCTTAAAAGGCCTTAAAGGCTTGAACCCCGCTAAATGCTGCTTGCAGCTTTAATTATTATTATTATTATTATTATTACTATTATTATTATCATCATTATTATTATTATTATTATTATTATTATTATTATTATTACTATTATTATTATCATCATTATTATTATTATTATTAAATATTTTGCAGTGTCTAAACTAACTTTAGAACATCAGAGAACAGCAGCAGAAGTGAACTGAGCCTTTATATCTCATTTGTAAAAGCTTAGCGAGGCTTAAATCATCCTCACTTTAGATCATCTTAAAGAAATACTGACATCTACTGAATGGGTTATAATTACCAGAATGAATCATTAATTACAGCAGGAATACATAAACATTTATTAACACACTACGTAACTATTATGTCAAAATAATATGGTGTAAATGTACATTTAGACAGTTTATTAATAATTGACTGGCACTGTCTTAATGTTCTTATGGACGACCAACAACTCTAAAATAACTGCTCTGTAAATAATGTAATACTTCATTTAGAAATTCTAAATTAATCATTAATAGAGTATAAAAATACAATTATTAAACACATTATAGATATGCTTATAAATCAAGAATAACACATTTATAGCTGTATTAATGAACTGCTTCTTAAATGTCTGCTTTATAAATGATGACTTAACTATTTACTAATATTTACTATTTATTAACGTTTTAAAAACAGCCTGACAAAAAGAACTACAAATGAATCAATAAAAAGAATACACTAGGCTACCTGTTCAAAATAAAACATAATTAAACAGCGTTAAATATAAAATATTTGGCATTATTTGGCAGGACTCCGATTTCGGCCTCGCCTTAAGTCTTGTGGGAAAACGAGGCCATCGTGTGCTCTTTCATATGCTAATGATATTAATTAGGGGGCGTTAACAAGGCGGAGCTCTGAAACACTGTCAGGATCATTAACGATTTACAGATTTCACATGCGAAAGAGAGGCCTACGAGCTTAGGGTCAGCTCTAGGGTCAGCTCTAGGGTCAGCTTTAGGGTCAGCTTTAGATTCAGCTTTAGATTCAGCTTTAGGGTCAGCTCTAGGGTCAGCTCTAGGGTCAGCTTTAGATTCAGCTTTAGGGTCAGCTCTAGGGTCAGCTCTAGATCAGCTCTAGGGTCAGCTTTAGATTCAGCTTTAGGGTCAGCTCTAGGGTCAGCTCTAGATCAGCTCTAGGGTCAGCTTTAGATTCAGCTTTAGGGTCAGCTCTAGGGTCAGCTCTAGATCAGCTCTAGGGTCAGCTTTAGATTCAGCTTTAGGGTCAGCTCTAGGGTCAGCTCTAGATCAGCTCTAGGGTCAGCTCTAGGGTCAGCTTTAGGGTCAGCTCTAGGGTCAGCTCTAGGGTCAGCTCTAGGGTCAGCTCTAGATCAGCTCTAGGGTCAGCTCTAGATCAGCTTTAGGGTCAGCTCTAGGGTCAGCTCTAGATCAGCTTTAGGGTCAGCTTTAGATTCAGCTTTAGGGTCAGCTCTAGGGTCAGCTCTAGGGTCAGCTCTAGGGTCAGCTTTAGGGTCAGCTTTAGGGTCAGCTCTAGGGTCAGCTCTAGGGTCAGCTCTAGGGTCAGCTTTAGGGTCAGCTCTAGGGTCAGCTCTAGGGTCAGCTCTAGGGTCAGCTTTAGGGTCAGCTCTAGGGTCAGCTCTAGGGTCAGCTCTAGGGTCAGCTCTAGGGTCAGCTTTAGGGTCAGCTTTAGGGTCAGCTCTAGGGTCAGCTTTAGGGTCAGCTCTAGGGTCAGCTTTAGATTCAGGTTTAGAGTCAGGTTTAGAGTCAGCTTTAGGGTCAGCTCTAGGGTCAGCTTTAGGGTCAGCTTTAGGTTCAGCTCTAGGGTCAGCTTTAGGGTCAGCTTTAGGTTCAGCTCTAGGGTCAGCTTTAGGGTCAGCTTTAGGTTCAGCTCTAGGGTCAGCTCTAGGGTCAGCTTTAGGGTCAGCTCTAGGGTCAGCTTTAGGGTCAGCTTTAGGTTCAGCTCTAGGGTCAGCTCTAGGGTCAGCTTTAGGGTCAGCTTTAGGTTCAGCTCTAGGGTCAGCTTTAGATTCAGCTTTAGATTCAGCTCTAGGGTCAGCTTTAGGGTCAGCTTTAGGTTCAGCTCTAGGGTCAGCTTTAGGGTCAGCTTTAGGGTCAGCTCTAGGGTCAGCTTTAGGGTCAGCTTTAGGTTCAGCTTTAGGTTCAGCTTTAGATTCAGCTCTAGGGTCAGCTTTAGATTCAGCTCTAGGGTCAGCTTTAGGGTCAGCTTTAGATTCAGCTTTAGGGTCAGCTTTAGAGTCAGCTTTAGGGTCAGCTTTAGGGTCAGCTTTAGATTCAGCTTTAGGGTCAGCTTTAGATTCAGCTTTAGGGTCCGCTTTAGATTCAGCTTTAGGGTCAGCTCTAGGGTAAGCTTTAGGGTCCGCATTAGATTCAGCTCTAGATTCAGCTTTAGGGTCCGCTTTAGGGTCAGCTCTAGGGTCCGCTTTAGATTCAGCTCTAGATTCAGCTTTAGGGTCAGCTTTAGGGTCAGCTTTAGGGTCAGCTCTAGGGTCAACTCTAGGGTCAGCTTTAGATTCAGCTTTAGATTCAGCTTTAGGGTCAGCTCTAGGGTCAGCTTTAGATTCAGCTTTAGGGTCAGCTTTAGGGTCAGCTTTAGATTCAGCTTTAGATTCAGCTCTAGATTCAGCTTTAGGGTCCGCTTTAGATTCAGGTTTAGAGTCAGCTTTAGGGTCAGCTTTAGATTCAGGTTTAGAGTCAGCTTTAGATTCAGCTTTAGGGTCCGCTTTAGGGTCCACTTTAGGGTCAGGTTTAGGGTCAGCTTTAGATTCATCTTTAGGGTCAGCTTTAGGGTCAGCTTTAGATTCAGCTCTAGGGTCAGCTTTAGGGTCCGCTTTAGATTCAGCTTTAGGGTCAGCTCTAGATTCAGCTTTAGGGTCCGCTTTAGATTCAGGTTTAGAGTCAGCTTTAGGGTCCGCTTTAGATTCAGCTTTAGATTCAGGTTTAGAGTCAGCTTTAGATTCATCTTTAGGGTCCGCTTTAGATTCAGCTTTAGGGTCCGCTTTAGATTCAGCTTTAGGGTCAGCTTTAGGGTCAGCTTTAGATTCAGCTTTAGATTCAGCTCTAGATTCAGCTTTAGGGTCCGCTTTAGATTCAGGTTTAGAGTCAGCTTTAGGGTCAGCTTTAGATTCAGGTTTAGAGTCAGCTTTAGATTCAGCTTTAGGGTCCGCTTTAGGGTCCACTTTAGGGTCAGGTTTAGGGTCAGCTTTAGATTCATCTTTAGGGTCAGCTTTAGGGTCAGCTTTAGATTCAGCTCTAGGGTCAGCTTTAGGGTCCGCTTTAGATTCAGCTTTAGGGTCAGCTCTAGATTCAGCTTTAGGGTCCGCTTTAGATTCAGGTTTAGAGTCAGCTTTAGGGTCCGCTTTAGATTCAGCTTTAGATTCAGGTTTAGAGTCAGCTTTAGATTCATCTTTAGGGTCCGCTTTAGATTCAGCTTTAGGGTCCGCTCTAGGGTCAGCTTTAGGGTCAGCTTCAGATTAAGCTTTGGGTTCATCTTTAGGTTCAGCTTTCATCATGAATTACAGCAGTGTGTGTTTGAGCTTACACTGATAAAGAACGCTAAAGAGTTAGTTGATAAAGTGTCAGTTATTACACCAGTTATTAATGTGAATGTGTTGATTGACAGGCACTCCGCCGCTGCTGTCCGGAAGTATGAGCGTGGTGAGTGACCACACACACACACACACTCTTTTTAACAACTTGTTAACAGTTTTGATTATTTGAGAATTGTGTTTTAATTCTTCCATCCATTCCCTTTCCATCCATCCTCCAACCCATCAATCCAATCCATCCATCACTCCATCCATCCATCCCTCTAACCAACCACCAACCCATCCATCTATCCAATCCATCCATTAATCGATCCATCCATCCCTCCGTGTGTTTCAGAGTGCTCGAGAAGGTCAGGACTGGGCGTTTGCCAAATATCGTTATGATGCTTTCGGTCAGCGCATCCGTCTGTGGGAATTTGGAAATGTTGACAACAAATCGTTCCATCTGAATATGCTGTTCCTGTTTCGAGAGGTAAAGATCAACCATAATGCGCAACTACACTGAGAAACTCATAACTCATAACCACATAATTCCTCAAACAGACACACTGAAATATTAGCGCTATAGGAACTGAAACTGACCAGAAATTATTTACTCCACGTCCTCACTGAATGCAGCTTTAATATACTGTCAGAAAATGACATTCAAACCCACTCAGTTTCACAAATATGAACAGAAGACTAAAGCCATACAGAATAAGCTGCAGGCAGCAATGACCGCCTTAAGGCATTTAAGCCACTACACTAAATATTCAACTATATGATTGATCTGCCTGCATTGACACTATATAATTGAAATGAGCTGATGACATCACCGTTTTCTCCAGAGCGACTGTACAGCTGAATCAACTTCTGTTGCAATATTTTCTGGTGAACACTGTGCTGATCTTTGGAAACTCTAACAATGACAACAGTGCCTAATCATGCACTGCGATTAAAGTGCGGCTACTCTGTTAATATTTGAGGCTAAAGTCAAAGTGTCTAAACAAAAGGACAAAACTCAGCAGATGTTAACTGACCTGAGTCGCAGCTTCACTGCAATAACAGCTTCAGATGTCACTGTAGAGAAGTCCTCCATTATCAGTGTTTCCTCTCTCGTCATCAGGGTGTGGTTTACTCCATAAACTACAGAAACAGGACCTGTCAGAAGAACCCCCTCCACGCTGCCTTCCACCCGTCCCACATCCCTCACAACGCCTCTCTGGTGGCTCAGGTGATTCTGGGAGGCTCGTCAGCACCTGGAGAAGGCCTGCTGGTCAACACCTGGACCGGAGATGTGCCACAAACTGGAGGTGAGGTTACACCTGTCCCGCTTTACCTTAGTTTTACAGCTCCAACTCTGAGAATAGAGGTTCTGAAGGGGTTTTCCAGTTCCCTAAAGAACAAATCCTGAGAATAAAGGTTCTGAAGGGGTTTTCCAGCTCCCTAAAGAACAAACCCTGAGAATAAAGGTTCTGAAGGGGTTTTCCAGCTCCCTAAAGAACAAACCATGAGAATAAAGGTTCTGAAGGGGTTTTCCAGCTCCCTAAAGAACAAACCCTGAGAATAAAGGTTCTGAAGGGGTTTTCCAGCTCCCTAAAGAACAAACTCTGAGAATAAAGGTTCTGAAGGGGTTTTCCAGCTCCCTAAAGAACAAACCCAGAGAATAAAGGTTCTGAAGGGGTTTTCCAGCTCCCTAAAGAACAAACCCTGAGAATAAAGGTTCTGAAGGGGTTTTCCAGCTCCCTAAAGAACAAACCCAGAGAATAAAGGTTCTGAAGGGGTTTTCCAGCTCCCTAAAGAACAAACCCTGAGAAGGAAGGTTCTGAAGGGGTTTTCCAGCTCCCTAAAGAACAAACCCTGAGAATAAAGGTTCTGAAGGGGTTTTCCAGCTCCCTAAAGAACAAACCCTGAGAATAAAGGTTCTGAAGGGGTTTTCCAGTTCCCTAAAGAACAAACTCAGAGAATAAAGGTTCTGAAGGGGTTTTCCAGTTGCCTAAAGAACAAACCCTGATAATAAAGGTTCTAAAGGGGTTTTCCAGTTCCCTAAAGAACAAACCCTGAGAATAAAGGTTCTGAAGGGGTTTTCCAGTTCCCTAAAGAACAAACCCTGAGAATAAAGGTTCTGAAGGGGTTTTCCAGTTTCCTTAAGAACAAACCCTGAGAATAAAGGTTCTGAAGGGGTTTTCCAGCTCCCTAAAAAACAAACCCTGAGAATAGAGGTTCTGAAGGGGTTTTCCAGCTCCCTAAAGAACAAACTAAGAGAATAAAGGTTCTGAAGGGGTTTTCCAGTTCTCTAAAGAACAAACCCTGAGAATAAAGGTTCTGAGGGGGTTTTCCAGCTCCCTAAAGAACAAACCCTGAGAATAAAGGTTCTGAAGGGGTTTTCCAGTTCCCTAAAGAACAAACCCTGAGAATAAAGGTTCTGAAGGGGTTTTCCAGTTCCCTAAAGAACAAACCCTGAGAATAAAGGTTCTAAAGGGGTTTTCCAGCTCCACTAAAGAACAAACACAGAGAATAAAGGTTCTGAAGGGGTTTTCCAGTTCCCTAAAGAACAAACCCTGAGAATAAAGGTTCTGAAGGGGTTTTCCAGCTTCACTAGAGAACAAACCCTGAGAATAAAGGTTCTGAAGGGGTTTTCCAGCTCCCTAAAGAACAAACCCTGAGAATAAAGGTTCTGAAGGGGTTTTCCAGTTCCCTAAAGAACAAACCCTGAGAATAAAGGTTCTAAAGGGGTTTTCCAGTTCCCTAAAGAACAAACCCTGATAATAAAGGTTCTGAAGGGGTTTTCCAGTTCCCTAGAGAACAAACCCTGAGAATAAAGGTTCTAAAGGGGTTTTCCAGTTCCCTAAAGAACAAACCCTGAGAATAAAGGTTCTAAAGGGGTTTTCGAGTTCCCTAAAGAACAAACCCTGAGAATAAAGGTTCTGAAGGGGTTTTCCAGTTCCCTAAAGAACAAACCCTGAGAATAAAGGTTCTGAAGGGGTTTTCCAGCTCCCTAAAAAACAAACCCTGAGAATAAAGGTTCTAAAGGGGTTTTCCAGTTCCCTAAAGAACAAACCCTGAGAATAAAGGTTCTGAAGGGGTTTTCCAGTTCCCTAAAGAACAAACTCAGAGAATAAAGGTTCTGAAGGGGTTTTCCAGTTGCCTAAAGAACAAACCCTGAGAATAAAAGTTCTGAAGGGGTTTTCCAGTTCCCTAAAGAACAAACCCTGAGAATAAAGGTTCTAAAGGGGTTTTCCAGTTCCCTAAAGAACAAACCCTGAGAATAAAGGTTCTGAAGGGGTTTACCAGCTCCCTAAAGAACAAACCCTGAGAATAAAGGTTCTGAAGGGGTTTTCCAGTTCCCTAAAGAACAAACTCAGAGAATAAAGGTTCTGAAGGGGTTTTCCAGTTGCCTAAAGAACAAACCCTGAGAATAAAGGTTCTGAAGGGGTTTTCCAGCTCCCTAAAGAACAAACTCTAAGAATAAAGGTTCTGAAGGGGTTTTCCAGTTGCCTAAAGAACAAACCCTGAGAATAAAGGTTCTGAAGGGGTTTACCAGCTCCCTAAAGAACAAACCCTGAGAATAAAGGTTCTGAAGGGGTTTTCCAGTTCCCTAAAGAACAAACTCAGAGAATAAAGGTTCTGAAGGGGTTTTCCAGTTGCCTAAAGAACAAACCCTGAGAATAAAAGTTCTGAAGGGGTTTTCCAGTTCCCTAAAGAACAAACCCTGAGAATAAAGGTTCTAAAGGGGTTTTCCAGTTCCCTAAAGAACAAACCCTGAGAATAAAGGTTCTGAAGGGGTTTTCCAGTTCCCTAAAGAACAAACTCAGAGAATAAAGGTTCTGAAGGGGTTTTCCAGTTGCCTAAAGAACAAACCCTGAGAATAAAGGTTCTGAAGGGGTTTTCCAGCTCCCTAAAGAACAAACCCTGAGAATAAAGGTTCTGAAGGGGTTTTCCAGTTCCCTAAAGAACAAACCCTGAGAATAAAGGTTCTGAAGGGGTTTTCCAGTTGCCTAAAGAACAAACCCTGATAATAAAGGTTCTGAAGGGGTTTTCCAGTTCACTAGAGAACAAACCCTGAGAATAAAGGTTCTGAAGGGGTTTTCCAGCTCCCTAAAAAACAAACCCTGAGAATAAAGGTTCTAAAGGGGTTTTCCAGCTCCCTAAAGAACAAACCCTGAGAATAAAGGTTCTAAAGGGGTTTTCCAGTTCCCTAAAGAACAAACCCTGAGAATAAAGGTTCTGAAGGGGTTTTCCAGCTCCCTAAAAAACAAACCCTGAGAATAAAGGTTCTGAAGGGGGTTTCCAGTTCCCTAAAGAACAAACCCTTAGAATAAAGGTTCTGAAGGGGTTTTCCAGCTCCCTAAAGAACAAATCCTGATAATAAAGGTTCTGAAGGGGTTTTCCAGTTGCCTAAAGAACAAAGCCTGAGAATAAAGGTTCTGAAGGGGTTTTCCAGCTCCCTAAAAAACAAACCCTGAGAATAAAGGTTCTGAAGGGGTTTTCCAGTTCCCTAAAGAACAAACTCAGAGAATAAAGGTTCTGAAGGGGTTTTCCAGTTCCCTAAAGAACAAACCCTGAGAATAAAGGTTCTGAAGGGGTTTTCCAGCTCCCTAAAGAACAAACCCTGAGAATAAAGGTTCTGAAGGGGTTTTCCAGCTCCCTAAAGAACAAATCCTGATAATAAAGGTTCTGAAGGGGTTTTCCAGCTCCCTAAAGAACAAACCCTGAGAATAAAGGTTCTGAAGGGGTTTTCCAGCTCCCTAAAGAACAAACCCTGAGAATAAAGGTTCTGAAGGGGTTTTCCAGCTCCCTAAAGAACAAACCCTGAGAATAAAGGTTCTGAAGGGGTTTTCCAGCTCCCTAAAGAACAAACCCTGAGAATAAAGGTTCTGAAGGGGTTTTCCAGTTTCCTAAAGAACAAACCCTGAGAATAAAGGTTCTAAAGGGGTTTTCCAGTTCCCTAAAGAACAAACCCTGAGAATAAAGGTTCTGAAGGGGTTTTACAGCTTCACTAGAGAACAAACCCTGAGAATAAAGGTTCTGAAGGGGTTTTTCCAGCTTCACTAGAGAACAAACCCTGAGAATAAAGGTTCTGAAGGGGTTTTCCAGCTCCCTAAAGAACAAACCCTGAGAATAAAGGTTCTGAAGGGGTTTTCCAGCTCCCTAAAGAACAAACCCTGAGAATAAAGGTTCTGAAGGGGTTTTCCAGTTCCCTAAAGAACAAACCCTGAGAATAAAGGTTCTAAAGGGGTTTTCCAGTTCCCTAAAGAACAAACCCTGATAATAAAGGTTCTGAAGGGGTTTTCCAGTTCCCTAGAGAACAAACCCTGAGAATAAAGGTTCTAAAGGGGTTTTCCAGTTCCCTAAAGAACAAACCCTGAGAATAAAGGTTCTAAAGGGGTTTTCGAGTTCCCTAAAGAACAAACCCTGAGAATAAAGGTTCTGAAGGGGTTTTCCAGTTCCCTAAAGAACAAACCCTGAGAATAAAGGTTCTGAAGGGGTTTTCCAGCTCCCTAAAAAACAAACCCTGAGAATAAAGGTTCTAAAGGGGTTTTCCAGTTCCCTAAAGAACAAACCCTGAGAATAAAGGTTCTGAAGGGGTTTTCCAGTTCCCTAAAGAACAAACTCAGAGAATAAAGGTTCTGAAGGGGTTTTCCAGTTGCCTAAAGAACAAACCCTGAGAATAAAAGTTCTGAAGGGGTTTTCCAGTTCCCTAAAGAACAAACCCTGAGAATAAAGGTTCTAAAGGGGTTTTCCAGTTCCCTAAAGAACAAACCCTGAGAATAAAGGTTCTGAAGGGGTTTACCAGCTCCCTAAAGAACAAACCCTGAGAATAAAGGTTCTGAAGGGGGTTTCCAGTTCCCTAAAGAACAAACTCAGAGAATAAAGGTTCTGAAGGGGTTTTCCAGTTGCCTAAAGAACAAACCCTGAGAATAAAGGTTCTGAAGGGGTTTTCCAGTTCCCTAAAGAACAAACTCAGAGAATAAAGGTTCTGAAGGGGTTTTCCAGTTGCCTAAAGAACAAACCCTGAGAATAAAAGTTCTGAAGGGGTTTTCCAGTTCCCTAAAGAACAAACCCTGAGAATAAAGGTTCTAAAGGGGTTTTCCAGTTCCCTAAAGAACAAACCCTGAGAATAAAGGTTCTGAAGGGGTTTACCAGCTCCCTAAAGAACAAACCCTGAGAATAAAGGTTCTGAAGGGGTTTTCCAGTTGCCTAAAGAACAAACCCTGATAATAAAGGTTCTGAAGGGGTTTTCCAGTTCACTAGAGAACAAACCCTGAGAATAAAGGTTCTGAAGGGGTTTTCCAGCTCCCTAAAGAACAAACCCTGATAATAAAGGTTCTGAAGGGGTTTTCCAGTTCCCTAAAGAACAAACTCAGAGAATAAAGGTTCTGAAGGGGTTTTCCAGTTGCCTAAAGAACAAACCCTGAGAATAAAGGTTCTGAAGGGGTTTTCCAGCTCCCTAAAGAACAAACCCTGAGAATAAAGGTTCTGAAGGGGTTTTCCAGTTCCCTAAAGAACAAACCCTGAGAATAAAGGTTCTGAAGGGGTTTTCCAGTTGCCTAAAGAACAAACCCTGATAATAAAGGTTCTGAAGGGGTTTTCCAGTTCACTAGAGAACAAACCCTGAGAATAAAGGTTCTGAAGGGGTTTTCCAGCTCCCTAAAAAACAAACCCTGAGAATAAAGGTTCTAAAGGGGTTTTCCAGCTCCCTAAAGAACAAACCCTGAGAATAAAGGTTCTAAAGGGGTTTTCCAGTTCCCTAAAGAACAAACCCTGAGAATAAAGGTTCTGAAGGGGTTTTCCAGCTCCCTAAAAAACAAACCCTGAGAATAAAGGTTCTGAAGGGGGTTTCCAGTTCCCTAAAGAACAAACCCTTAGAATAAAGGTTCTGAAGGGGTTTTCCAGCTCCCTAAAGAACAAATCCTGATAATAAAGGTTCTGAAGGGGTTTTCCAGTTGCCTAAAGAACAAACCCTGAGAATAAAGGTTCTGAAGGGGTTTTCCAGCTCCCTAAAAAACAAACCCTGAGAATAAAGGTTCTGAAGGGGTTTTCCAGTTCCTTAAAGAACAAACTCAGAGAATAAAGGTTCTGAAGGGGTTTTCCAGTTGCCTAAAGAACAAACCCTGATAATAAAGGTTCTGAAGGGGTTTTCCAGCTCCCTAAAGAATAAGAATAAAGGTTCTGAAGGGGTTTTCCAGTTGCCTAAAGAACAAACCCTGATAATAAAGGTTCTGAAGGGGTTTTCCAGCTCCCTAAAGAATAAGAATGAAGGTTCTGAAGGGGTTTTCCAGCTCCCTAAAGAATAAGAATGAAGGTTCTGAAGGGGTTTTCCAGTTCCCTAGAGAAGCGTTCCGTGATCAGATACGCTCGTGTGATGATCTAAGGCAAATTTATCCATTTATGATTCCAGGTAAATATATGGCCACGGTGACGGAGTTCGGCTGCATCCCGGTGTCCACGCTGTACTACACGGAGCGGTCCGGCTGGGTCGTCACCACGTAAGACCGATGACACACACACACACACACTGATTTTTGTGTAGCTCGTACTAACAGTGAGTGTGTTTTCAGGTATTTTAACGCAGTAACGGGTGTGGAGGATCCGGAGCAGTTCCTTCCTCCCAAGTTCTGTCATGATGTCCCGGCGGAGGAGGACACTCTGGACTTCTTCAGCGCGTTCTTCTGATGGCACACACACTGCTCTTTATGATATAACTCGCTTTTGATGTGCCTTATAATACATGATTCATCTCTTCTGAATGTTGTTTTCTGTGGTTCTATTTTCTTCATGTTTTGAATATTATTCTATGGACAATTATTTTTTGTACAGCACATTGGTCAACGTGGTTTAATAGTGCTATATAAATAAATAGAAATTGATAATGAATCATCTGCAAACTCTTTTTTCTGTCTTTCAAATGTGTTGAATAAAACCAGTCAAACACTGAAACACGTCTTCTCGTCTTTATTGCATTGAGAAACACGTCAAAAGCATAAACTATTAAACACTGAATAATGCAAATCAATCAGAGATCAGAAGAGACAAACGGATGAGCCACGTTGAGCTTCTGACTGAGAGGTGTGTGTGTGTGTGTGTGATCTGCTGATTGAGTCTAACGAAGTGCTAATACACGAGTGAGTAGCTGCTAATCTACCTTACGCTCATTACGCTAGTGTAATGCTAGTGCGTTACCATCTCACCTCCTCCACCTAATCAGAAACAAACAAACAAAGTGTGATGTGACGAGAGAGCAGCTCCATGACTACGCTAAAGAGGAAGCCCAAGAACATGTGAAGCATGTGGAACTCTCCAATGGAATGGCTTCTTGAGATCTAGGATCTTTGGCTTGGGCAGTGTGAGAGCCTGATTGGTTCCTGAGACGGAGCAGGGGCGTGTGTATGTCATGAGGAGGCGTGTTTATGCTATGAAGAGGTGTGCTTATGTCATGAGGGGCGGTTTTATGTCACGAGGCGGTGTGTTTATGTAATGAGGGGCGGTTTTATGTCACAAGGCGGTGTGTTTATGTCACGAAGGGGTGTGTTTATGTAATGAGGGGGCATTTATGTCACGAGGGGGTGTGTTTATGTCACGAGGGGGCGTTTATGTCACGAGGGTGTGTGTTTATTTCATGAGGGGGCGTTTATGTCATGAGGGGCGGTTTTATGTCACGAGGGGGTGTGTTTATGTCATGAGGAGGCGTGTCTATGTCCTTAGGGGGTGTGTCTATGTCCTGAGGGTGTGTGTTTATGTCATGAAGAGGCATGTCTGTCCTGAGGGGGCGTGTCTATGTCACGAGGGGGCGTGTTTATGTCATGAGGGGGCATGTCTGTCCTGAGGGGGCGTGTTTATGTCATGAGGAGGCATGTCACGCGGGGGTGTGTTTATGTCATGAGGAGGCGTGTCTATGTCATGATGGGGCATGTCTATGTCCTGAGGGTGCGTGTCTATGTCATGATGGGGCATGTCTATGTCCTGAGGGTGCGTGTCTATGTCATGAGGAGGCGTGTCTATGTCCTGAGGGGGTGTGTCTATGTCATGAGGAGGCGTGTCTATGTCCTGAGGGTGCGTGTCTATGTCATGAGGAGGCGTGTCTATGTCATGAGGGGGTGTGTCTATGTCATGAGGAGGCGTGTCTATGTCCTGAGGGGGTGTGTCTATGTCATGAGGAGGCGGTGCACGCGCTGCAGCTGCTGCTGTGATAGGACGAGGCAGTGTGTCTGCTCCTGGCCGCGATTGCAGGGGATCATCACCTTCCCCACCAGCAGCGAGCCGCTCTTCTGCTCCTCTTGAGCCTGAGGGATCATGGGAAGGTTAGTAACTCGAGTTAATGTGCTCGAGTTAATGTGTTCTGTCTGTCTGTGCACTCTGACCTTTACGAAAGAAGCCGAGGGGAAGCTGGCGAAGTCAGATGGCACACGAGCGCCAGGCCGCTGCGACACCACGTGCTGCGAAACCTCAGCCTGAAACACACACACACACACTCACGTGATCAATGTGCTGAAACACACCGGGGTGTGTGTGTGTGTGTCTGTGTGTGTGTCGGTGAGACCCGTGATCGGAGTTACCTGCAGTTTATCCAGAGCATCACTCAGAGTCTTCAGTCTGGCCGTCTGTTCCAGCAGCTGAGCACTCGCACTCACTGCGCGCACACACACACACACACACACACACACACACACACACACACACACACACACTTTTATCAGTGATGCATTAAATTGATCAAAACGCATTTATAACGTCCATCTCTACTAAATGCTGATCTTTTGAACTTTCTATTCATCAAAGAATCCTGAGAAATAAACTATGACATTAATAGAGAGGCGAAGGGAAGGAAAAGATGTGGTAGAAAAAAGTGTACGAGCAATAGAGATAACCGCGCCCTGGAGAGGATTTTGAAACAAAACCCATTCAAAATGTGGAGGAGATTCACAAAGAGTGGACTGCAGCTGGAGTCAGTGCTTCAAAGGTCAACGCAGCCGTATACCAGGAAGTTTTAGAGCACTTCATGCCTGGTTTAAGGACCATGGTATCCCTGTTCTTAACTGGCCAGCAAACTCGCCTGACTTTAACCCCATAGATAATCTCTGGAGTATTGTGAAGAGGAAGAGGTGATGTGCCAGACCCAACAATGCAGAAGAGCTGAAGGCCTATCAGAGCAACCTGGGCTCATAACACCTGAGCATCACAGACTGACCGACTAATTTTCGGAAAAGACAACTCATTTTCTGAGATACTGAATTAGGGATTATCTTAAGTTATAGTTATAAGTTATAATCATCAAAATTAAAAGAAATAAACATTTTAAATATAATCAGTCTGTGTGTAATGAATGAATATAATATACAAGTTCCACTTTTTGAATGGAATTAGTGAAATAAATAAACTTTTTGATGATTTTCTAATTATATGACCAGCACCTGTATGTTCACATTATGAATTATGGAAATAAAAAAACACTGAAATGTCAAAAGGAATGAAATATATCTGGAAGCAGCCATTATCAACCGAAGAGAACGCAGCAGACCAACTAGAGGACACTAATGCCCAGACGGCATCTCATTGGCTGGAGCGCACCCGTTTCGATTTCAGCGAATCAGCTCGAGCGATCGCAGACAGCGTGATTAAAATTCATGAACCCAGCAGCTCATCAGCCCTTAGTGCGGTTTATGGTTATGAGCAGCAGAACTCGAAGTGTTAGATCTGACCAGTATTACTGTTAGTGTTTGACAGAAGCACTGAATGAGTGTGTGTTCAGCTCCAGCTCTGAGCTCAGTTACAGCCACTATATACACGCATAGGCATACACTCACACAGTACTACTCATAAATCATCATTACTTTGCTTTTTGCATCATGAGATTATGAGTAAATACAGAATCTGTGTTTGCGTGTCAAACCCGTCATTGATCTGAATTATTATTGTTTGCCTTCTAGCCCATAGAGAGCCCATACACACATTGAGTTGTGTTTAGTTTGATTATAGCGCCACCCAGTGGTTCAGTCCTGCCGCTCTAGTGTGTGTGCTCAGAGTGCCTCACACACACACAAGCATGTACATATCTCTGGTGTGAGTGAGTTAGTGTGTGTGTGTGACCTGTGGAGCGGCCGCTGATGTCCAGTGTGTGTGTGTGTGTGTGTGTGTGACCTGTGGAGCAGCCGCTGATGTCCAGTGTGTGTGTGTGACCTGTGGAGCGGCCGCTGATGTCCAGTGTGTGTGTGTGTGTGTGTGTGTGTGTGTGACCTGTGGAGCGGCTGCTGATGTCCAGTGTGTGCGTGTGTGTGTGTGACCTGTGGAGCGGCCGCTAATGTCCAGTGTGTGTGTGTGTGTGTGTGACCTGTGGAGTGGCTGCTGATGTCCAGTGTGTGTGTGTGTGTGTGTGTGTGTGACCTGTGGAGCGGCCGCTGATGTCCAGTGTGTGTGTGTGTGTGTGTGAGACCTGTGGAGCAGCCGCTGATGTCCAGTGTGTGTGTGTGTGTGTGTGTGTGTGTGTGTGACCTGTGGAGCGGCCGCTGATATCCACCACCCTCAGGTCAGCGCTCATCTTCAGCAGGTTGCCCAGCAGCAGGTCGGTCCGGCGGTACAGCGAGCCTGACCCAGCACCCTCTGACCTCTGACCCACTCTTGTCATGTCCGGCGGCTGCAGCGGTGGCAGCGAGGACAGCTGCGCGCGCATCTTCTCTGCCTGTGGGAGGGGTCAGAGGTCAGAGGTCAGTCAGTGAGCTCAGAGCGCAGTGGTAAAGCGAGGCTGACCTCTGACCTGACCTTAAATCTGTAGTTCTCTCCCTTCAGCTGTTTGATGGCCATCCGCTGCACCTCGATCTGCTGTCTGAGGAGAGGAGAGTCCACCACCTGGACCACACCGGAGACTCCACCCCCTGTTGAGGACACGCCCCCTGCAGCACACACACACACACACACACACACAAACACACACACACACACACACACACACACACAAACAGTGTAACGCTCACACCACTGTAGGTGTATACAGTGGGTACAGAAAGTATTCAGGCCCCATTACATTTTTCACTCTTTGTTATATTGCAGCCATTTGCTAAAATAATTTAAGTTCATTTTTTCTCATTAATGTTAACACAGCACCCCGTATTGACAGAAAAACACAGAATTTTTTGGCATTTTTGCAGATTTATTAAAAAAGAAAAACTGAAATCACTCCTAACTCCTATCCAATCCTCAGTATTCAGACCCTTTGCTGTGACACTCATATATTTAACTCAGGTGCTGTCCATTTCTTCTGAGCATCCTTGAGATGGTTCTACACCTTCATTTGAGTCCAGCTGTGTTTGATTATACTGACTGGACTTGATTAGGAAAGCCACACACCTGTCTATATACGACCTTACAGCTCACAGCGCATGTCAGATCAAAGGAGAATCATGAGGTCAAAGGAACTGCCTGAAGAGCTCAGACAGAATTGTGGCAAGGCACAGCTCTGGCCAGGTTACAAAAAATGTCTGCTGCATTTAAGGTTCCTGAGAGCACTGTGGCCTTCATAATCATTAAATGGAAGACGTTTGGGACGACCAGAACCCTTCCTAGAGCTGGCCGTCCAGCCAAACTGAGCTATCGGGTGAGAAGAGCCTTGGTGAGAGAGGTGAAGAAGAACCCAAAGATCACTGAGGCTGAGCTCCAGAGATGGAGAAAGTTGTAGAAAGTCAACCATCACTGCAGCCCTCCACCAGTCGGGGCTTTACGGCAGAGTGGCCCCATAGTAAGCCTCTTCTCAGTGCAGGACACATGACCGTTTGCTAAAAAACACCTGAAGGACTCCAAGATGGTGAGAAATAAGATTCTCTGGTCTAATGGAACTTTTTGGCCTTAATTCTAAGCGGCATGTGTGGAGAAAAATATCACCTGTCCAATACAGTCCGAACAGTGAAGCATGGTGGCGGCAGCATCATGCTGTGGGGTGTTTTTCAGCTGCAGGGACAGGACGACTGGTTGCAATCGAGGGAAAGATGAATGTGGCCAAGAACAGGGATATCCTGGACGAAAACCTTCTCCAGCGTGCTCAAGACCTCAGACTGGGCCGAAGGTTCACCTTCCAACAAGACAATGACCCAAAGCACACAGCTAAAATAACGGAGGAGTGGCTTCACAACAACTCTGTGGCTGTTCTTGATTGGCCCAGCCAGAGTCCTGACTTAAACCCAATTGAGCATCTCTGGCGAGATCTGAAAATGGCTGCCCATCAATGTTCACCATCCAACCTGACAGAACTGGAGAGGATCTGCAGGAGGAATGGCAGAGGATCCCCAAATCCAGCTGTGAAAAACTTGTTCCATCTTTCCCAAAAAGACTCATGGCTGTATTAGATCAAAAGGGTGCTTCTACTAAACACTGAGCAAAGGGTTTGTATACTTAGGACCATGCTATATTTCATTCAGTTTTTCTTTTTTAGGGGTGTAACCCCGGCATCCTGGCCAGATTTGCCCACTGGCCCCTGTCCATCATGGCCTCCTAATAATCCCCCTCTCCTGATTGGCTTCATCACTCGGTCTCCTCTCCACCAATCAGCTGGTGTGTGGTGAGCGCTCTGGCGCAATATGGCTGCCGTCGCATCATCCCAGAGGTTATTTAGGAGATTCCCCCTTCTATGCAAAGCGCTTTGAGTGGCTAGAAAAGCGCTATATAAATGTAATGAATTATTTTTTATTTATATTATATAATAAATCTGCAAAAATGTCAACAATGCTGTCTTTCTGTCAATATGGGGTGCTGCGTGTACATTAATGAGAAAAAAATAAACATAAACGATTTTAGCAAATAGCTGCAATATAACACGGCCAGCAGCCGTATCACCCTGCAGCCCAAGACTGGTTTCCCACTGAAGCTAAGCAGGGCTGAGCCTGGTCAGTACCTGGATGGGAGACCAACTGGGAAAACCAGGAGCTGCTGGTAGAGGTGTTAGTGAGGCCAGCAGGGGGTGCTCACCCTGTGGTCTGTGTGGGGCCTAACACCCCAGTATAGTGATGGTGTTAGTGAGGCCAGCAGGGGGTGCTCACCCTGTGGTCTGTGTGGGTCCTAACGCCCCAGTATAGTGATGGTGTTAGTGAGGCCAGCAGGGGGCGCTCACCCTGTGGTCTGTGTGGGTCCTAATGCCCCAGTATAGTGATGGTGTTAGTGAGGCCAGCAGGGGGCGCTCACCCTGTGGTCTGTGTGGGTCCTAATGCCCCAGTATAGTGATGGTGTTAGTGAGGCCAGCAGGGGGTGCTCACCCTGTGGTCTGTGTGGGGCCTAACACCCCAGTATAGTGATGGTGTTAGTGAGGCCAGCAGGGGGTGCTCACCCTGTGGTCTGTGTGGGTCCTAACGCCCCAGTATAGTGATGGTGTTAGTGAGGCCAGCAGGGGGCGCTCACCCTGTGGTCTGTGTGGGGCCTAACACCCCAGTATAGTGATGGTGTTAGTGAGGCCAGCAGGGGGTGCTCACCCTGTGGTCTGTGTGGGTCCTAACGCCCAAGTATAGTGATGGTGTTAGTGAGGCCAGCAGGGGGTGCTCACCCTGTGGTCTGTGTGGGTCCTAACGCCCCAGTATAGTGATGGTGTTAGTGAGGCCAGCAGGGGGTGCTCACCCTGTGGTCTGTGTGGGTCCTAACGCCCCAGTATAGTGATGGTGTTAGTGAGGTCAGCAGGTCACCCTGTGGTCTGTGTGGGTCCTAACGCCCCAGTATAGTGATGGTGTTAGTGAGGCCAGCAGGGGGAGCTCACCCTGTGGTCTGTGTGGGGCCTAACGCCCCAGTATAGTGATGGTGTTAGTGAGGCCAGCAGGGGGTGCTCACCCTGTGGTCTGTGTGGGTCCTAACGCCCCAGTATAGTGATGGTGTTAGTGAGGCCAGCAGGGGGTGCTCACCCTGGGGTCTGTGTGGGTCCTAACGCCCCAGTATAGTGATGGTGTTAGTGAGGCCAGCAGGGGGTGCTAACCCTGTGGTCTGTGTGGGGCCTAACACCCCAGTATAGTGATGCGGACACTATACTGTCAATGAGCACCGTCCTTCGGATGAGACGTTAAACCGAGGTCCTGACTCTCTGTGGTCGTTAAAAATCCCAGGATGTCCTTCGATAAAAGAGTAGGGGTGTAACCCAGGCATCCTGGCCAAATTTGCCCATTGGCCCCTGTCCATCATGGCCTCCTAACTATCCCCATATCCTGATTGGCTTAATCACTCTGTCTCCTCTCCACCAATCAGCTGGTGTGCGGTGAGCGTTCTGGCGCAATATGGCTGCCGTCGCATCATCCAGGTGGGTGCTGCACATTGGTGGTGGTTGAGGAGATTCCCCCCTTCTATATGCAAAGCGCTTTGGGTGTCTAGAAAAGCGCTATATAAATCTAATGAATTATTATTATTATTATTAACAGAGTGAAAAATGTAAGGGGGGTCTGAATACTTTCAGTACCCACTGTATGTATAGATGAGATCTCTGTGTGTGTGTGTGTGTGTGTGTGTGTGTGTGTGTGTGTGTGTGTGTGTGTGTACCTGCGGTGGTTCCCGTGACAATTGAGGCGATGCCAGACGCCGCCGGCCCACGGAACCCTTCCGTAGCCCGTGATTGGCTGTTGATCCTCTTTAGCTCCGCCTTCTCTGCCTCCAGCTGGTCAATGTCTGCCTGTAAGGCGTCCATGGTCTCCTCAAACTCTCTGCGCGCGCACACACACACACACACACACACACACACACACACACACACACACACACACACACACAGGTTTAGAGCTCTACACACAGCTCCAGATGCTGAGATGATGTGTCAGGAAGCCTCACTTCTCCTTCTTCCTCAGCAGGCCGAGAGCTTCATCTAGTTTTGTCTGGATCTTCTCCACTCGCTCATCTGCGTCTCTAGTGGACGTGTCCAGCTTCTTCTCCAGCAGACTCAGACGCACACTCGCCTCGCTCAGCTCCTCGCCCTGACACACACACACACACACACACACACACACACACACACACACACACTTTATATTACAATATTATACATTATTGTTGTGATGATGTTATTGCCGCGGTGTTATTGTTTCTGATTCCTTACCTTGATCTTGAGGGATTTCTTCAGCTCTTTGATGACAGTCTCTCGATCCTCCAGTTTATTCCCCAAACCCTCGGCGTCGGTCATCTCAGCTCTCACAGCCGCCGCACGCAACTCTACTGGAGGACACTGGACACACACACACAGCAGATAAGAACAGTGAGTGTGTGTGTGTGTGTGTGTGAGAGAGAGAGAGAGAGAGAGAGAGAGAGAGAGAGAGAGAGAGAGAGAGAGAGAGAGAGAGAGAGAGAGAGAGAGAGAGAGCGAGAGAGAGAGCGAGAGAGAGAGCGAGAGAGAGAGTGTGTGTGAGTGTGTGCGCGTACCGGGCGCTGAGGTCTTTCAGTATCGTACTCCCCCTCCTGCATGGCGGTGGCCATCTTGTTCATGGTGGCGATGACGTCGCTGCAGGACTGCCGCAAACACTCGTACGGGTTGAGTCCGTGAGAGCCATACACCTGTGATCACACACACACGCACAACACACAACACACAGTCACTAACCGCAACACAGAGCCAGTGCACCAACATAGTCACATGCTTACCGGGAGCCAGAGCACCTGACATCAAAGCTAATTTAAGTGCTGGCTAAAGCTAATTGTAAATTCTCTAAGATTATTTACGTTGGCACTAATGATGTTCGACTTCGCCAGTCGGAGATCACCAAAATTAACATTAAAGAGGTGTGTAAACTCGCAAGTAGGATTTCAACTGCAGTCTTTTGCTCTGGCCCCCTCCCTGCTAAAAGGAGTGATGAGATAGTTGACAGATTATCATCACTCAATGGCTGGTTGTCTAAATGGTGTCCAAAAAATAACATAGAACCCATGAACCCATAGACAATTGGAAAAGTTTTTGGGGCAGACCTGACCTGTTAAAAAAAAAGAGATGGTATTCATCCCTCCTGGGCTGGTGCTGCTCTTCTCTCTAGTAATTTGGCACATAGTCTTAGAGCTAAACCTTGACTCACTGGGGCCCAGGTCAGGAAGCAGACAAACTGGCTAAACCAACCTCAAGTTCAGTATGGAGTACCGCAAGGCTCAGTGTTAGGACCGCTGCTTTTCACCCTGTATATGATACCACTGGGAGATATCATTAGGAAGCATGGCGTTAGTTTTCATTGTTATGCTGACGATACTCAGCTCTATATTTCCTCATGCCCGGACGAAACACTTAATAAACAAACTACAGCTGGTCCGAAACGCAGCAGCTCGAGTTCTTACTAGAACCAGGAAGTATGATCATATTAGTCCAGTTCTGTCAAAGCTGATGTGTGAGCTGATGTGTGTGTTGTGAAGAGTGTGTACCTGCTCCACGGCGTTAAACGTGATGTCCTCCATTTTGAGTGCGTTTAGACCCTCAGGCTCCGGCAGCGGCGCAATCATCTGAGCTCCAGCAGCAGCCACTTCCTGCAGCACGGCCACCACACGGCTCAGCTGCTTCCTGCAGTCCGCCAGTGCCTCACACACCTGCAGCACACAGCAGAGAGTGTGTGAGAGTGTGTGTGTGCGAGCGAGCGTGTGTGTGTGTGTGTGTGTGAGAGAGAGTGTGTGAAAGAGTGAGTGTGTGTGTGTGTGTGTGTCTGTGTGTGTGTGTACCTGAGGAGGGAAGGTGAGTGCGGCCGGTATTCCCGGAGCTTCAGTTCCAGGCATCCTCCGGCGGATCTTCTTGCAGAACTGCCGAATGTCCCCGCAGGAAGTGTCCAGGTCCTTCAGGAGCACGGAAAGCTCCGCCCCTTCCTGTCCCGCCTGCAGGAAGGCCCGCAGACGGCCGACCTCTGACCCCATGCAGTCGAGAGCACTCTGGGTGAACTACAAGTCACAATATTTGAAAAACGAAAAAAAAAATGTATGTCATGGGGTCCAGTGGAATCGTTGAGTCATGGCATCTGAGGAGAAAGCCCAATCTCTGCTCTGACTCCTTGTGTAGCTGTTCTCTGAGGTGTGAGTGAGTGAGTGAGTGAGTGTGTGTGTGTGTGTGTGTGTGCGTGAGACTGTGTGTGTGTGTGTGTGTGTGCGTGAGACTGTGTGTGTGTGTGTGTGTGTGTGTGCGTGAGACTGTGTGTGTGTGTGTGTGTGTGTGTGTCGTACCTTGATGTGGTCAGCCAGCTGTATGGTGCAGTCCTCAGGCTGATCGGACAGGTGAACGCTGTACAGTTGCTGCAAGAATAACACATTCATCACTGAGCGTAGAACACACACACACACACAACACACACTCACTCATACACGTCCATATTAACAACAGGAGACTATCACTTAACACTGACCAAGAGGGGACCTGTGTTTCTAGTCATTTTGAAGAAAAAAAAAATGGCATACAACATTTTCTTTTAAGGTCCTTTTTCATAATATAACTTTAAATAAGCATTTTTTTTTTTTTAAACATGCCAAGAGGGGACCTGACGGTACCCTTCATACAGGCATCATGATTTACTATACAACAAGGCCACCAGGGTCAGTGTGTGTAACATAAGCACTCTTCAATAATGACCTGCAATTAATACATTAGAGAGCTATTTCTGCACCAAGGTCTCCTTTTAGAGAGGTACACACACACACCTGGTAGTATTTGATGGCTTTGGTGAGCGGCTCCACCTGCACCGTCTCATCCAGCTGGTCTTTATGCAGCAGGTCGATCAGGAAGTCCAGTGAACGCTCGTGGACGCTCATCTCCGAGTAAAGCGAACCCATGCGCTTATACACACTCACCTCACACTGACTGAGCGCGCTGAGGAGAGAGAGAGCAGTCAGAGCGCGCGCGCGCACACACACACACACACACACACACACACACACACACACACCACACACACACACACACACACACACACACACACACACACACACGTTATGTTTTGTGAATTCTGTGGACTTTCCTGCAAAGTGTACCTGCATTATTATGCAATTATCATTATTTTAGATGAAAATGGTCTCAGAATGACAATATTATCATTTATCACAATAATTTCTGGGCCAATATATCGTCCAGCAAAATTTGTTATTGTGACAGGCCTAGGTGTAAAGGATTTTACACTATGCAAACTGTACATTCCATCCCCCTACACTGGCCCTACCCATCACACACACACACACACACACACACACACACACGTACAGCTGGTATTTGTGCAGCGTGGCCTGCAGAAGGGTCAGAGAGTACACCAAGCCGGATGCGAAGCTCAGCTGTTCTCCGGCGGCTCCGCGAAGGCCTGACCGCTCCACTGCACCCCCAGTCAGATCAAACTTCTCCTGAGCCTGCGAGCTGACCAGCTCCGCCTGCAACACACAGCTCACAGTAAGAACACAGAGCAGAGATCTGGCTCTCCTTATCAGGGTCCTTATCAACTCCTCAGCTCTCCCCAACTCCTCTTCTCCCCAACTCCTCATCTCCCCCAGCTCCTCAGCTCCCCAACTCCTCTTCTCCCCAACTCCTCATCTCCCCCAGCTCCTCTTCTCCCCCAGCTCCTCAGCTCCCCAACTCCCCAGCTCCTCAGCTCCCCAACTCCTCATCTCCCCCAGCTCCTCAGCTCTCCAACTCCTCTTCTCCCCCAACTCCTCATCTCCCCCAACTCCTCATCTCCCCCAACTCCTCATCTCCCCCAACTCCTCATCTCCCCCAGCTCCTCAGCTCCCCAACTCCTCTTCTCCCCCAACTCCTCTTCTCCCCCAACTCCTCTTCTCCCCCAACTCCTCATCTCCCCCAACTCCTCATCTCCCCCAACTCCTCATCTCCCCCAACTCCTCTTCTCCGCCAACTCCTCTTCTCCGCCAACTCCTCTTCTCCGCCAACTCCTCTTCTCCCCCAACTCCTCTTCGCCCCAACTCCTCTTCTCCCCAACTCCCCATCCCCCCCAACTCCCCATCATCCCAACTCCCCATCCCCCCAACTCCCCATCCCCCCAACTCCCCTTCTCCCCTTCTCCCCAACTCCCCTTCTCCCCAACTCCCCTTCTCCCCAGCTCCCCTTCTCCCCAGCTCCCCTTCTCCCCAGCTCCCCATTTCCCCAGCTCCCCATCCCCCCTTCTCCCCAACTCCCCTTCTCCCCAGCTCCCCTTCTCCCCAGCTCCCCATTTCCCCATCCCCCCTTCTCCCCATCCCCCCTTCTCCCCAACTCCTCTTCACCCCAACTCCTCTTCTCCCCAACTCCTCTTCTCCCCAACTCCCCTTCTCCCCAACTCCCCTTCTGCCCAACTCCCCTTCTGCCCAACTCCCCTTCTGCCCAACTCCCCTTCTCCCCAACTCCCCTTCTGCCCAACTCCCCTTCTGCCCAACTCCCCTTCTGCCCAACTCCCCTTCTCCCCAGCTCCCCTTCTCCCCAGCTCCCCATCCCCCCAGCTCCCCATTTCCCCATCCCCCCTTCTCCCCAACTCCCCTTCTCCCCAACTCCCCTTCTCCCCAACTCCCCATTTCCCCAGCTCCCCATCCCCCCTTCTCCCCATCCCCCCTTCTCCCCAACTCCTCTTCTCCCCAACTCCTCTTCTCCCCAACTCCCCTTCTCCCCAACTCCCCTTCTCCCCAACTCCCCTTCTCCCCATCCCCCCAGCTCCCCATCTCCCCATCCCCCCTTCTCCCCAACTCCTCTTCTCCCCAACTCCTCTTCTCCCCAACTCCTCTTCTCCCCAACTCCTCTTCTCCCCAAATCCCCATCTCCTCATCTCCCCATCCCCCCATCTCCCCAACTCCTCTTCTCCCCAACTCTTCTTCTCCCCAACTCTTCTTCTCCCCAACTCCCCAACTCCTCAACTCCCCAACTCCTCAACTTCCTCAACTCCTCATCTCCCCATCTCCAGAAGGCGATCCGTTACCTTGCAGATGAGTCTAGGAATCAGCAGGAGCACCAGGATGCAGTCGTGATCCCCGCCGTGTCTCAGGAACGACTCTGGCATGAAGGACGTCAGCAGAGACACCTGACGGTTGGCTTGATTCACCTCCATCTTACGCAGCTCCATCTCGATGGCCTACACACACACACACACCTGTAGCACCCAGTCGCAGCGCAGTTAGCAGAAAAGCAAGCTAGCTAGCGATACCTTAGCATAAGCTTTGGTCTCGGCGAACTTGATCTTGAAGTCGAAGAGTTCAGCCGCCGGCTGCTGTGTCTGCTCGGCTGTGCTGCTCTGCTGACTGGTCAGCTCCCGGTTCACTTCCTGCTCTCACACACAGGAGAAAACATCAGAGCGGTTTGTGAAGGTATGAGCTCAAACTCCAGATTAATGTTTGTCTCCTAACAGAGAGCAGCGATTCTGAACTGAACAAGTCGTCAATAATTCTCTCTCCTTCCTGAACATAATCAGGGTTGTAGTTAATCTGAATAATGCCCGTCTCTGGTCCTCATTGGCTGAGCAACATCTCTTAGCCCTGCCCTCACACACTGTAGTCAGTTCGCATAATGTCAGCCTCTGGTCCTGATTGGCTGAACAGCTGAGATTCACATATGATAATGAGCGTTTGCTTTCTGACCAATCACAGTAGAGCAGCTCTCAGAGAGGCGGGACTTAGAGAGGCTGAGGCATTTCAGAGAATTAAAGTGTGTTTGACCGCTGATGCCTGTGCACCTGTCGGTCGAGCAGCTGTGACCTGCAGGTGTGTGTGGTGACCTCTGACCTGCAGGTGTGTGGTGAGCTCTCTGTATTTGCTGATGGTCTGCTGATAGTCGGCCACTGTCTCCTGCGCTGCCTCCACTCTTTTCTGCGCCTCCCGCACTCGAGCTCCAGCCAGATCTAGTTGCTCACGCAGCTCCAGCTCCGTCTCACGGGCGTTCTCCTGCAGCTCATCGTTCATCTCGTTAATCGCTTCCTGAGGACGCACAGGCAGGATTCAGGTAGGTGTGTGTGTGTGTGTGTGTTCTTGTACAGACAGTCTATTATCGTTAACTAATGCTCACCAGGTCACTGACGGTCTCTCGCAGCTCCCGCACCTTCTCCTCCAGGTCTAAGTTCCTCTCCGTCAGAGTCTCCACCATCTCCTCGGCTCCCAGAGCGGCATCCACCTGAACACACACACACACACATACACACTCTCTGAGCCAGTTCTCCTGCTGCGGAAGGGTCGATGCGATGGCTCAGCATTCGTATGACCCTGACCTGCTCCTTCAGCTCGTCGATGGTGTCCTCAGCCTCCTTCATCTCCTCCTGCAGCTTCTCCTTCTGCGCCCTCAGCGTCTCCAGCTCAGAGTTCTTCTTCTCCATCTGCTTCTGAAGCTTCACGTGCTCCTGCTTCTCTGAGGACGAAAGGTCCCTCATCCTGACCAAAGCCTCCTTCAGCCGGCCGTTCTGCTCCTCCAGCTGCTTGAGCTGGTAGCTGGAGGCGGCTCCATCAGACCCTGGAACCAGAGGGACAGGCCGCTCTCAGGTGTGTATGTGAGAAATAAGGACACAAATGTGTACAGCTCCGGAAAAAATGAAGATACCGCTTAACATTGGTAAAAATGCAGAATGCTTCCTGTGATGGGTAGGATTAGGGGTAGGGGCAGTGTGTGTGTGTGTGTGTGTGTGTGTGTGTGTGTGTGCTCGTACCCTTCTCCTCGATCTCGTGCTTGAGGATCTCCAGGTCCATGGTCAGCTCCTCCACCTTCTCCTTCAGGCTCTCCACCTCCTGCTGCATGGACTCCGCCCGCTCCTCCGCCATCTCCTTGTCCAGTGTGGCCATCTCGATGGCGTCTGCTGTGTCGGCCATCTCCTCCATGTAGCGGTCCTTGGCCTCCAGAGCCTCGCGCGCCTCCTGCGCAACGCAACACCATTACTCCAGATTACTCACGCTGCAGAGATATTATTATAATAATAATAATAATAATAATAATAACAAACACTACATTCTCTAATCATTATGTCTAATGAATATATCACTTCTGTAGTGCACTGAAGAAAATATGACTTATTTGATTTTACAGCAGCAAAATATCAATATGGTTTCTCCCCTATGGTTGTGTGTGTGTGTGTGTGTGTGTGTGTGTGTGTGTGTGTGTGTGTGTGTGTGTGTGTGTGTGTGTGTGTGCACGCGAGCTCCACCTTCTTGGCCTCCTTCAGTTGTCTCTGCAGCTCATTCTGCTGCTCCTGCATCTTGCTCCTCCACTCCTGCAGCTGCTCCAGCTGGATCTTGTACTTCTCCATCTCCTTGAGCTTGGCTTTATCCTCCGAGCGCTTCATCCGCAGCGTCTCCAGCTTCTCCTCCAGGTCCTTCACCTGAGTGCGCAGAGATTCCTCCTCCTAAGGAGCAAACAGCATTATGGCTGTTCGTTTCATCCAAACTGATGTGACATAATGCAGAGGTCAAAGGTCACCTTGCTGGGGGTGGCGGGAGGAGGGCCGCTGGGGGTGGGGCTGGGCTGCGGAACGACTGGAGCTCCCAATGCCATCTGGGAAGAGGATTCGTTCTCCACTAACACCGACTCGGAAAGTGAAGAGCCGCCTACAGAGGGCCGGCCAGCCTGAGGACACACACACACACACCGTGACTTTAAGCAGTGGACAATGTTTCACATGCAGTAGAAGTGCAGCCCGTGACCTCTGACCCCAGCAGCAGTGCTCACCAGACTGCGGACAGTCACCGGCCCTCCAACACACACACACATACACACACTCCGTGACGCTCCGTGACCTGAGTGGATTATTCCTGAGTGAGATTACTTTTTCAAGTAACTAGTAAAGAAACGCATCACGAGTAACTTGAGTTACTTAATCAGATTACTTTTTCAAGTAACTAGTAAAGAAACGCATCGCAAGTAGCTTGAGTTACGTAATCAGATTACTTTTTCAAGTAACTAGTAAAGAAACGCATCGCAAGTAGCTTGAGTTACGTAATCAGATTACTTTTTCAAGTAACTAGTAAAGAAACGCATCGCAAGTAGCTTGAGTTACGTAATCAGATTACTTTTTCAAGTAACTCGCAAAGAAACGCATCGCAAGTAGCTTGAGTTACGTAATCAGATTACTTTTTCAAGTAACTAGTAAAGTAACGCATCGCGAGTAGCTTGAGTTACGTAATCAGATTACTTTTTCAAGTAACTAGTAAAGTAACGCATCGCAAGTAGCTTGAGTTACGTAATCAGATTACTTTTTCAAGTAACTAGTAAAGTAACGCATCGCGAGTAGCTTGAGTTACGTAATCAGATTACTTTTTCAAGTAACTCGTAAAGTAACGCATCGCAAGTAACTTGAGTTACGTAATCAGATTACTTTTTCAAGTAACTCGTAAAGTAACGCATCGCAAGTAACTTGAGTTACGTAATCAGATTACTTTTTCAAGTAACTAGTAAAGAAACGCATCGCAAGTAGCTTGAGTTATGTAATCAGATTACTTTTTCAAGTAACTCGTAAAGTAACGCATCGCAAGTAACTTGAGTTACGTAATCAGATTACTTTTTCAAGTAACTAGTAAAGTAACGCATCGCGAGTAGCTTGAGTTACGTAATCAGATTACTTTTTCAAGTAACTCGTAAAGTAACGCATCGCAAGTAACTTGAGTTACGTAATCAGATTACTTTTTCAAGTAACTCGTAAAGTAACGCATCGCAAGTAACTTGAGTTACGTAATCAGATTACTTTTTCAAGTAACTAGTAAAGAAACGCATCGCAAGTAGCTTGAGTTATGTAATCAGATTACTTTTTCAAGTAACTCGTAAAGTAACGCATCGCAAGTAACTTGAGTTACGTAATCAGATTACTTTTTCAAGTAACTAGTAAAGAAACGCATCGCGAGTAGCTTGAGTTACGTAATCAGATTACTTTTTCAAGTAACTCGTAAAGAAACGCATAAATTACAATTTATAACAAAATAGATTACTTTTTTAGAAAAGTAATGCAAGTCACTTTTTCCACGCGTTTGACTGACAGCTCTCCTGCCCCTGTTGAGGAACGGCGTGCAGTGCAGAGGCGTTGTGTGTGAACGTTACTGTAGTTCTAGAGCGTTTATTCATCTCACTTGTGCAATAAAGACTCTGTACTCCTCAAAATGAATAAAATCAGTCAAAAGCAAAATCAGAATACAATACAAACCTCCAAAAATTAAATGCTAAATAAAACTAATATTTGAATGCATTTAATCCCACTTTATTGACCAATATCTTGCTGCTGACCTCTAATGATTCAGTTAAACCATGAGCAGAAATGACTAGATTGTTTGTTTTTATTGTTGAAAGCTTTTTCTCCTGCATCCTATTCTTCCGTTATCCAGAATGGCAGCGTCGCCCTCTAATGTTCAGGCGTGAATTTGCATTTCACCCAGGTGAGAAAAACGAACGCAAAAATTATGTAACTCAGTTACTTTTTTAGGAAGTAACACAATATTGTAATGCATTACTTTTCAAAGTAACTTTCCCCAACACTGGTTCTGAAGCAGTGACTTGAAGTGCTTATCGAAACACACACACACACACATTTGTGCCCTCACAAGTATAGTGAAACACACACACACACACACACACACACACACTGAGGGCCGGTGCTTGTGATCTGGACGTACCGTAATGAGAGAGGGCAGAGAGCTGGAGCTGGACAAACGGCCCGGTGTGATCCACTGTCACACACAATAACAACAGCTGCCATTATCTCACACTCACACTCACACTCACACTCACACAGTCAGTGCATCTCTAGTTGGATTCATCAACACACACACACAGACACACACACACACACACACACACTCTCTCGTGTCATTAATGTGAGGAGAACATCATATAAACACACAGAAACTCATCAGAATAACAGTTGGCAGGGTTCGTACACCTTTTCAAAGGTAAAATTCAAGCACTTTTCAAGCACTTTCAAGGTCAATTTTAAAGATTTTTCCAGCACCTAACACCGCTGTAAATTACATACCAATACATTGTCAAAATTATTATTTAGTGTTATCACATTAAAAAGAAAATAATGCTATAAACAGCCAAAATTGTGTTTCGTAAAGCAGAAGGATCAGATATTTAACCAAATCACAAGTTGTATTTATTTTAAATGTATCACTGTCTAAGTAGACTGTGCTTACTATCTAACCTGCCTTTGGGGTAACTGTAAAAACAATTACCCTAAACAAAATCACTCGACGGGTTCACTTCACTTTCAATTCATTTATTGAAGATTTTTAAAAATGCAAACATTCGTCTTTGAGGTAGACAGTCAATCAGTTTCGGCTCATTGACCTTTTCTAATTTTAATTAATTTCTTTTTTTTGTGTGTATGTCTATTAAAAGTCTAGGTAATCAAATATTTCTTCTGAAGAGATGATAAATAAATATCTTATATGATAAAGCTTAAGCTTTTTTTTTTCATAAACATTGATCAATTACCATTACAATTATCTCACAAATATGCTTAGCCTACAGTGCGTGTTCTACAATGGGATAAGTGTGTTGCAGTAGCTTACATAGAGCACAAGAAAGCTTGACTTCAAATGGTAAAAAAAAAAACAGAGAAAACAGAAATAAAATAAGAACAAATAAGCAAAAACAATCGCACAAATAAATCAGGTGGGCCTAGGTCTAACTGTATTCAGGTGAGAAACTGAATTAAAAAAATAAACAAGTTATCAAATTTAAAATAACATTGGATTTTCATTGTAAAAATTAAATATGAATCTGTTAAAGTTACACAAGTTAATCAGTAAAGAGCAGCAAGTGATCTTTTGTCTTTTTGTAGTTTGAATAACTGCTGCCCCTTTAAGACCTGACGCGAGTGTGGAAACACTGTTCCTGTTGCTCATTCTTCCTGAACTGTTTAAGACTGTATTTACGTTAATACAGATGAACAGTGTAACATTTTTGTGTGTATTTGATCATTAATAAGCTGGGAAAAGGAGCTTTTTTTTTTTTTTTTTTTACTTGTATGTGAGAGGTCGGCTTTTAACGGTATGTGCGCACTTCAGATATGAGCGCGAAATCTGCGGGAATTTGTAGAATTATGTCTAATCCTGTGCGAAATTCAGACCGATCACACACTAACGCCGCATTCACACGGGGCGTAGGCGTTAACGCTTGACGGAGGGCGTGGCTGAAGCTGGGTGCTGACGCGATCGTCATAGTGACAACAGCCAATCACATTAACTTGCCGCTTGGACCAAAACAACACAAAAAAACGCCTCTTTTGGTTGTACGTGCGAGTGCGATTGCCCGTGTAGTTGTTGTCAGCGCACTGCACAGGTGCACGAAGCTGTTAAGTACATTAAATCCTGAAAAAGCGCCGACAGCGGGAAGAATATCACGTAGTGGTCCAGGAGCTGCGTCTGGATTTTTAACGGTCTATGGTCTGGATGGTTCACGGAGCAGTAATGAACGCAATTGGCTAGCGTCTGCTGTAGGATATTTGCATACGGCGATCTGATTGGATGACGCCTGCGCTGGCGCTTGAAAAGTTGAGAATTCTTCAACTTCTGCCGCTTGCGTAACACCGCATTCACACGGGGCGTTAACGCTTCCCATTTACTTTGAATGGGTGACATCATCCGTTGCCGAACTGAATTGTGGGTTCCGTCGCGGCGCTTCACTCGCGTTGCAAGCATAGATAGTAAAAGAAATGGACCGAGCGATCCCATTGCCTTCTACGGCGTTAAGTGATGTCAGTATAGGAGCACTCACTTCCTGATGGCTGAGCGAACTGCGCCGGCTCAGACTGAGCTTGAGGACGCAGATGTGACGTGAGCCTCCTGTCTGACAGCTGTAGGTCTTCTAGTAGTTGTGGAAAGTGAAAGCTGAATCACGTTGCTTAAATATTTTCTCCCGTTGCTTTTGGCTCACTATGGGCTTCTCCTCATTCTTCTCCCTTTATCAGACTAGTCTCCAGGACATGTCTCCACGTCCCCCCGACTGTCTCATAGACAGTAAAGATTGCCTCTGAGCGTCTCCTCAGGTCTATACGGTAATTTCTCAACTGTGCGACAGAGTCGCGTTGGTTATGACGCAATCGTTAGCCTATTTTTACAAAAACAGCTTCTGCGGGGCGATAGTGTAAGATACAAGGTAACGGAGCCTTTTATGCATTGTCGTGTTTCTTTAGAAATAAACAATGGACAAATGGAGTCTTTAAACGTCTCAGATGTAAAGTTATTCACTGTCAAAGTGACTCAAAAATGAATGGGAGTCAATGGGATGCTAACAGCAGGTGATGGCTTGGTTAGCAATGGCCGCCCCTAGGGGTGGAACGCTTTCCGAGCGCTAGATTACCCCCTTGGTTGCAAGCGGCAGAAGTTGAAGAATTCTCAACTTTAAGCGCCAGCGCAGGCGTCATCCAATCAGATCGCCATATGCAAATATCCTACAGCAGACGCTAGCCAATTGCGTTCATTACTGCTCCGTGAACCATCCAGACCATAGACCGTTAAAAATCCAGACGCAGCTCCTGGACCACTACGTGATATTCTTCCCGCTGTCGGCGCTTTTTCAGGATTTAATGTACTTAACAGCTTCGTGCACCTGTGCAGTGCGCTGACAACAACTACACGGGCAATCGCACTCGCACGTACAACCAAAAGAGGCGTTTTTTTGTGTTGTTTTGGTCCAAGCGGCAAGTTAATGTGATTGGCTGTTGTCACTATGACGATCGCGTCAGCACCCAGCTTCAGCCACGCCCTCCGTCAAGCGTTAACGCCTACGCCCCGTGTGAATGCAGCGTAACACACTGTCATAATTCCTAGCTAGCAGTTAATAGCGCAAGTTAGACAAATAGGCGCTAATGTGTTATGTTTGGCTACAGTAAAGTTGAGTAAACTACTTTAGTTAGCTTACTTGAAAGTCTATGACTTAGCCTACCTTTCATGTGACTCGAA